>NC_054699.1:19752100-19864600 GCF_016097555.1 Gigantopelta aegis | reverse complement strand
TTATGAAATACTGGCCCCATAAGGGGTATGAGATTGTGTATATAAAAGATCCCTTGATACTCATGGAAAAAATGTAGCGGGTTTCCTCTCTAAAACTGTCAAAATTATGTTTTTCATCCAATAACCGATGATTCATAAATCAATGTACTCTAGTGGTGTCGCTAAACACAAACAAACTTTCACGGTCAGTGTGCATACCATAACAAATTTATTCTTCTACTTGAGACGGGCACGCGTCGGTATGTCTTTTGCAGTTCACCTGGTTTCATAAACACTCGGAGAGGCGTAATAAAATGGCTTTGTATGAGGGCCGATGAAGAGGTCTGATAAAGTACTCCTCTATTATAAAGCGAATGAATGAATAGCTGAATGACGACAACAAAGAAAACGTCGACAATGTGCTAAAGAAATACAAATGAATGAAACTCATCACACACGCATTTTGTCTGGCGACATGAAAGACTTTTATATTTGTACNGATGGCTTGCCATCTCAGTTGGCCTTTTTTGTTCGAGCAGGACATTCACAGACCTTTCGAGATGCCCTCTGTGCGGCGAAGATAGGTGAAGCGCATGGATATAGAACCCATCAACCAGTTCCCTTGGATTCGCGAGTCAGTGCCGCTACTCCTACTTTGGGAAATATGACTGAAAAACATCTGCAAGATCTTTCACGACGCATGAAAGACTTGGAACTGTCAACATTTTCAGCAAAACAAAGTAATGTCTCCCATTCTAATACAAGAGAAGCTCCTAGACCTAGAACATGTTTTAAATGTCATGCCACGGGACATATTAAACGTTTTTGTAACTGGACCGGCAGTGGTTGTCAGGACCCCAATGTACACTGTCAGTTTTGTGAACAACTTGGACATAGTGCAAAAGAGTGTGTTAAAGTTCAGCCACTATCGACATCATCACCACTGAAACGCTCCAAGTGTCAGTTATGTGACAGTTCTGATCACACTGCGCGATCTTGTCCAACTTTAAACGACAACGGTCTGATAGCTTCGCACACCTTTCAGGCCAATTAAAGAATGCCTTATCAACAGATACATATGACAGTATTTCAAACAGTGATGAGGATACGTGCGAGAAACATTTTTTCCAGGATCATAATTTTATGTATTTAAATGTTTTTGCTGGACAGGAACAAGTGACTGCTTTACTAGATTCTGGCAGCAGTATTAACATTATTTCAAAACAGTTTTATGATTCACTTCCTTTATCTTCAGTCACTTGTTTTCAATCATCATGTAACAAACACATTTTATTGGCCAATAATCAGTCCGTCTGTATTTTTGGTACGGGGAAAATTTTACTCAAGTTTTCTCCAACTGCACGTAGCTTTCGTAAATCTCATTATGTATTTGTTTACATTTTGGAAGATACTTCCCATCCTTTATTGCTGGGAACTGAGTATATGAAAGCTCACAATATTGTTTTGGATTTTAAGCACAATGCTATTTTTAGTTCTTCAACTAAAAGAAATACAAAAGTGAGATGTCAGAAAACCTTTGTCATTGAGGCCAATTCTGAATGTGTTGTTGGTGGGAAACTGAGTCGGGACATTTTAGTAGGAATGCAAGGAGTATGCACTGGGCATGCATAATTGTTACACAAGGGGTTATTTGTGGCTAAGTCAGTTGTTTGTTGTAATCCTGACCGGATTGTTCCTGTTAAAATTTTAAACCCAGGTAATGAGAGGGTTTATGTTAACAAGGGGGTGATTTTGGCCACTTTTGGATTGTGTGACAATTCTATAGACCTGATACCTTTATCATGTACTCGTATGTCATTAGAGTCTGATTTACATTGTTCTTTTGTTGATGTATGTTCGAAAGTACAACCTGATTACCAATGCATCTGATCGTATTTGACAAAATAAAACATGTAATTTAAACAGCTGTACCTATAAAAACGGGATACGAAGTGCAATTACGATAAAATATATAACAAATTGAATACGAAGCTAAATAATGATGACACAATGTAGTGTCATCGAGTGTAAGTGTAAGAATTTAATGGCGTTCAACTCGTTTTGTTTTTGTGGGAGTTTTTAGAGGATCGCTTTGTCAGGTATGTTTGCACCGCAGTATTGTTAAATAAATGTTAATAAAGATAAATTTTAATCCAATTTCTTTTTAAAAGACTATGGTAAAGTATAGGAAGAAATATATCATGACGTTACGTGTTTTCGATAGGATAAGCGAAAGACATTACCAAAGAGCGAAAGATATTGTCAAAAATTAGGAAATATGTATATAATAAATAGACCATTTCATGGTGTTTTTCCGAATACGATTTTTATGTCAACTCGTGATGTGTGAAAATATGGTTTTCACACATCACTCGTTGACATAAAACTCGTATTCGAAAACCCCCATGAAATAGCCTCTATCTCGCCTACTACATCCGTATATCTGACGTCATGGGACGCCATCGTTGATTTTCAATCGATTTTAGAAATTGCTAATTAGGGGCGTAATCAGGGGGGTGGGAACCCTATGGAGTTGCAAATGATCATAAAATATGTCCGGCAGGATCCACGAACGTGTTGAAAGTGCTAACATGTTGGAAATTGTGTTTTTGAAGGCGTAAGTCTCTATTTTTGGAAAGTGATCCGGAACTGAACAAAGTGATATCACTGTTTATTTATATGGTTGATTATCTTTATTACCAAGAATTTCTTTTAAAGTCATATGCGCGCATGTTGACAGAATTCACAATGTTGTTTGAAGTGATCCGGAACTGGCGCATCACCTGTACCTCCCCCCCTCCCCACCCCACCCCCAATTATGTATTGTTAAAGTATGCATATAAATTTAATTATAAGATTTGACCGCAATTATTTTTTGGTTCATGCAAAGATGTGCACACTTTTGTATGACCCTCTACGCGGGGCCATACAGTGTGCACATAGTTTTTTCGGTTCATAGCCCGTTCATGAATACCGAAGCTGATAAATTATGATATCACAAGACACGAGGGGGTATTCTTTTTATCATCCATTATCATTCTTTTCATTTGCGACAGTTGTTAACAATGTCAGTAATGTGGGTTGAATGTCAGCGGTAGACTTGTTAACTAGCAGAACAGCAGTGGCGTGACGTCACTAATGGTAGGTTTAGCGCTGAAACAAACACAGTGACGTAACAAAACATTGTCTTGTGATTGAAATTTGACCAATCAAAAGCCTTTAAAGGATGATAAGTTAGGGGATTAGTCGCAATTAGTCGCAAATTTACCGTTTTATAAAACTAAATTTCGGACAGTAAAATCACCAATATATACGTCCGCAAATCGGAAAACACAGTAGGGTTATCCCTATTCTAATTAAACTGTTTGTGTGGTTGATTTTAAATAGGAAATTGTCACATTTAGTAAGAATAAGCATATAAATGTCACCAGCTAGTAACGTCATTAGGCAGCCCATTAACAGACGATGGGTGGTCGAACAGTTAGCGTCTCGAACATAGATGTGTAATTTGACATATTTAATAAACTCTCGTGATTAGATAACGACTAATAAAAAATAATATGTTCATTTCTGACATAAAAATGTCTCAGTATTTAACGACTTCTGTACTTAACCTTTAGACTACTGGATTAATTTTTAACAAAAACCACGTTGAGTGGGTACAAGTTTATAATTTTTACTCGCCTATATTCACTTAAATGTTTCATAAATACATGAAATAAAGTTCATATATGAATCGGTAAGTATTATTTTCGTGTCTTTTTTTGTGATTTTTATTATTTTAGATCGGCTAATGGTGATTAAAATTAGGCAAAAAATCGAAAAAGTTGCGCTTACTTACGGGCATTTGTGGCCAGCTGTCCAGTATTTATGTCCATTATTCCCGATAACAGTGGTTTTCTGACCAGAATTTTTTTTTAAACCCGAACTACGATTCATATTGCAATATTTGGTAATTTTCGTTGTTGGTAAAACGATCAAATTTATTATCAAAGTAGCTGTTACAATCAGCTATCGATCCCTGAAAATTACCGCGACGTGCCGCCATTGTTGTCAAGCGAAAATACTTGCCGAAAACCACTTTTTGAACTCAAAATTTCAAGGTATTTTCAATTGAAAAAATCAAAACAAAACCATTTTGAAAAAAAATCTTTTTTCTTTAATTATATTTCCGTTTCCGGTGAGTGTCGTGTGCAAAACGGCGGGAAATATGAATTGGGGAATGCACTGTATACAGTGTACAGTATATCGACTGACGTGACGTCGGGCGAGATATCTCGCCTGCAGTAGTCAGAAGGTTAAGGTCTCACTACACAGATGACTTCCGGGTGAGAGTTCATGCATCACGGTCCACTATAGTTCCTACTTGTGACACATGTTATGGTTCACATATTCTCTTCTAGGAAATGTTGAAGAATTAAAACAATATGTATGTTTAATGGTAAGCCTTCTGGCTGTATTTTGCCCATGTTATTTTGTAATATTGTGCATCGACCTTTTGGGACATGGGTATATAGCGCAAGTGACAGCCGGAGTGAATTGGTTAATGAGCCACCTATTCGGACCGGTACTACAGCCAGATGCAGTTATATAGCAAAAAGAGTAGCCTATGTAGCGACAGCGGGTTTCCTCTAAAAACAGTGTCAGAATGGCCATATGTTTGACGTCCAATAGCCAATGATAAGATAAAAAATCAATGTGCTCTAGTGGTGTCGTTAAATAAAACAAACTTTACTCTTTTTTTTATAATATTATTTTAGGTGGCTTAGTACTTGCTTTTTATTCCCACATGTAATCCTCTTTAAACCAACAAGTCTTTGTGTGACTTACATTTAACAGTTCCATCTTCCTCGGTTCATTACTTATATTGGTGGTCATCTTGAATAAATTAAAATTAACAGGTATAGAAGAACTGAACTACTTTCATTGTGTTCATTGATCCCTAAAACCATGGGTTAAATGCAAGAATTACTTTTCTGTATCAAACAATAAGCAATTTATTGCCATTTTGTCCATTTGAACCACCATATTGGCAACCAGCTTGTATTCAGGTGACCCATTTATGAAATCTGAATTATGATGGCACCAGTGTCTTTCCTGGCTCCTAAAACCATAGGGTAGATATAAGAAATGTTGTTCTTTGTTCTCTGATTTGGCCACCATCTTGGATTTTTCAAATTTCTCAAGGATGACACCCAGTGGATTATCGATGTGAACCCCCAACAGTGTCAGAATCCATAGATAACAACTATGTGTCAAATTTTTCACACCCAAGTGGTAATTCTTTGAGACTATCATAAAGACAATGACAATGACCTTTATTCTCATAAACTGTAGGCTTACAGTGTAGAGAAGAATGAAATACACACACACACACACACACACACACACACACACACACACATATATATATATATATATATATATATATATATATAGATGCTATGATAGGTACTATATAAAATTAATGGGTAATGGGTGGAGTGGTGCCATATTTTTCAAAATGGCCACACGGAAATTTTGGACATAAATCCAAATCTAACCGATATGTTCTGTTGTTTTAAATGTTTGACTATGGTTTATAAAAATAAGGAATTGCTTATAATAAATATTTAATGTGATTAGATAGAATGTAATTGTTATTGGAAACTCAGACAGTATTTATGTACTTAAAAGTTGGTATCCTGACATTAAAAGATGCAAACTCAATGTGCTCAGTCAGAATAAAATGTGCTCAGTTATGTTTGTTAATGGTTTGACAATGTAAAAAGTGTTGCTTAAACATTTCACTACCTGTAATTCTGGTTGTTGTTTTTTATTTATACCATCTCCTGTTAATGAGCTATAAATTTGCAAATGCATTTGAAGAAATCAGTCAGCTCTCATAGTGAAGCCATTGATGCCTCTGGGTACCACTCATATTTCGTTAGCTTTCCTTATTCCCATTGTTTATAAGTGACCGCTTGTTTCTGTCAGTTGCGCTATATAAAATACTGAGCTGTCCATCACTACCTTTGTGACAAGATCTTTACCATCACCTAAATTCCAGTCTCCTTACAGAAAAATCCATTAATTCTGCCTGCACACCTGCTGACTTGTTAGTGGTATGGTCCACACTGCTTGCCACTCATTTAAGACTTTTGATTTCAGAACCTGTAGTGACAATAGCCGATGATTAATGTTATAGGTGTTAAAACTGTATTGATATATTTAATATTTTATGAGATATTGAGAAAAATAGCTTGTGGATGGTGGCCATCTTGGATTTCAAGATGACAGCGATATATTTGATGTCACTATTGGATTCTTAGACCCCTGAAATGTCAGTCTAGGTGTTACATCTGTACTGATATCTTTACTACTAAATGAGATATTGAGCAAAACAGCATGTGGACGCTGACCTTCTTGGATTTCAAGATGGCAGCCACAATTTGCAAACATTTCTGTCACCATTGGATTCCGAGTCCCCTAAAATGTAGGTATAGGCATCTCAACTCTCTTGATATGTGTACTAGTTAAACAAAACAGGTCCAAAATGGTGGCCATCTTGGATTTCAAGATGGCAGCCATATGGGGGTGCAATTTTCAGTGGGCTATGGACTAAATATCCTTGTATTGGGTTACTTTAACCATGTGCCAATGTTCATGCTTTTACGGAAAAGTGCACAATTAATCAACTAAGTCGCTCCACTACTAGCATGGATAGTAAACATACTGTAAGGTTATTCATATATATCTGATTACAAAATAAAAACATTACATACAATTTAGACATCTACACTGATCATTTAGATAATGGATTAATCTATAATATATAGTGTCTACATAAGAAGGTGTTTACTTAGCTGAAATATACATTAGTTAACAAATATGTAAAGTAATATAACATCTTTTGGGAAAAGTACCCTTAATGGATGATAATGTACCCTCGGTAGTTGGCCCTGGGTACTGTAAAATCCACCCTATTGAAACCTTAAGTGTCTCATATTCCTAGAACTATCCCTAGCACTGACAGTAAACATAACATAAGGTTATTTACATATATTTTTAAATAATAATAATTTCTTTTAATTTGGAAATGAACTCTGATCATTTAGATAATGGATTAATCCATCATATACATATTTAATTGTCATGTCTACTTTAATAGGTGTTTACTTAGCTGAAATATACATTAGCCAACATATATGTAATGTAATATACCATGTTAAAGGAAAGGTACCCTTGGTGGATGATATCCATGTACCCTCGGTAGTTAGGTATGATAAAATCCACACTTTTGAAATTTCAAGAGTCTCCTTTTCTGAAAACCACTCCTGACATGGATAGTAAATATGCAGTAAGATTATTGACATCTTGTTACAATAAAAAAAATAATAATAATGATAAAAAATAAAATAAAAATTCAACTTTCACACATGGAAAGAAAATCTACCCTGATCAGTTAAATAATAGATTACGCCATCACATTCATATTGAATTGTCATGTCTACATTAGAAGGTGTATACATTAGCCAACATAAGTGTAATGTAATATAACATATTAAAGGAAAACTACCCTTGGTGGATGATATCCTCAGTAGTTAGGTATGATCAAATCCACGCTTTTGAAATTTCAAGTCTCCATTTCTGAAAACCACTCCTGACATGGATAGTAAATATGCAGTAAGATTATTGACATCACATTCATATTGAATTGTCATGTCTACATTAGAAGGTGTTTACGTTGTTGAAATATACATTAGCCAACATATATGTAATGTAATATACTATATTATAGGAAAACTACCCTCGGTGGATGATATCCATGTACCCTCAGTAGTTAGGTACCATACTGTAAAATCCACCCTTTTGAACTGTTAAGGATCTCCTTTTCTGAAAACTACTCCCGACATGGATAGTAAATATGCAGTAAGTAATAAATCTATTTATTTAAAAAAAAATTAAATTAAAATTTTACATATGAAAAGAATATCTACCTTGATCAGTTAGATAATGGATTAAGCCATCATGTTCATATTGAATTGTCATGTCTACATTAGAAGGTGCTTACTTAGCTGAAATATACATTAGCCAACATATATGCAATGCAATATACCATATTAAAGGAAAAGTACCCTCGGTGGATGATATCCATGTACCCTCGGTAGTTAAGTTACGATAAAATCCACCCTTTTGAAATGTTACATGTCTGTTTTTCTGAAAACTACCACTGACATCGGTAGTAAACATACAGTAAGATTATTCACATCTACTTAAAAAATAATAATATAATTTTAATGTAAATGTAAATGCACATATGTAATAAAATGGAAATCTACCCTGATCAGTTAGATAGTTGATAATAATTCATATTAATTTCATATTTAATTTTCAGTGTCTACATAAATTGGAGGGGCCGGACGTAGCCCACTGGTAAAGCATGGTCGGTCTAGGATCGATCCATTTTGATTGGACCATTGTGCTATTTCTTATTACAGCCAGTTGACCACAGCTGGTACATTTATATCAAAAGCTGTGGTATGGTGCATATAAAAGATTATCTGCTACTAATGAAAAAATATAGTGGGTTTCCTCTCTGAGACTATATATCAGAATTACCAAATGTTTGACATCCAATAAATCAATGTGATCTAGTGGTGTCGTTTAACAAAAAATACCCAGTGTTTACTTACACATATGTATTTTCACACACGCACACATTTATTTCAACTTATTTCCGTGCTTATATCCAATTAAGGTTCAAGCATGCTGTCTTGGGCACACATCTCAGCTATCTGGACTGTGTCCAGGACAGTGGGTTAGTTGTTTGTTGGTTAGTGGTTAGGGAGAGAGAAGAGGGTATCCTACCAATAGGCCTAATAATATGCTCTTTTTGGGGGGGGGGGTTTAAAAAATAATAATAATAATATAACTCCATTTCGTTATATTGATGCAAATTAAAATATATTTACTTAAATAGTTTATTATACTATCAAGTCATTTATGTTGTTTTACAAGTCAGGTTGATGAAAGCGAAGCGCCTTGTCGTAAATTAGAGCATTTGTTTACACTGTGCATAATAGAGAAGTTGGACCTGAGCTGACGTCACTTCGCCCCAAGCTATACCACCGGACGTCACAAAAACAAAACAGTTAGCAGGAATAATCACTGTTTTTCATTAATTCTAAAATTACGCGTTTTTCATTTGTTAAAGTGTCAGTATGTCTTAGTGGTATGGGTATGCATCTTTCCAACACACAAGGCTCTTGTTGGAGTTTAGTCTACCTTTAAAAACTTGCTCTGGGCTGGAGCCGGTACGGGGTTACGAACCCTGTACCTACCAGCATGTAGTTCGATGACTTAACCACTGCACCACCGAGGCCGGTTACACACACACACACACACACACACTCACACAGACAAACACACACACACACACACACACACACACATAGCCTACATATGTGTGTATGTATGCATGTATGTATGTATGTATATTAAAGGTAAATGAACCTTCAGTGGTACTTTATTTAACTCTATTTAATAAAAATCATACTTTAAAAAATAAAGAAATAGAAATCTACTCTGATCACTTAGATAATTGATTAATTTTGTGTCTACAAAAGTAGATTTTTTATTTTGAGGAAAGACATTAGCCAAGAAGTGTAATTTGTTAACTACATCAGTGGATGACTTCATGTGTACTTGGTAGTGAGATAATGTATTTATAATCCAACCTACTGAAATCTTAAATTTATAATTTTCCAAAAAAACTACCGTAACCGTAACTACTGTTGTGTTGTTGTT
This sequence comes from Gigantopelta aegis, assembly GCF_016097555.1. Lineage (NCBI taxonomy): Eukaryota > Metazoa > Mollusca > Gastropoda > Neomphalida > Peltospiridae > Gigantopelta > Gigantopelta aegis. The sequence continues at coordinate 19,854,832 of NC_054699.1, read as the reverse complement.
ATTATTTTTATGTTGGACAATTGTTATTACAAATAATTATCATTAAAAGTAGTGGACAACATTTTTCTAATCGGTTTGACCTGTACTCATTTATACAGTAATTATTTTAAAATATATATTCTGTAGTTGTTGGATGATTTTTGTTGTTGTTGTTTGTTTATTTGTTTATGAAATTAAGTTGTACAGACGTGCATTATAATTTTGACGTTTAGATAACCGTAACCACTGGTGTAAAATTCATCAAAATATCGGCGGGATTATCCCATAGAAGAAGAGTAGGAAAACAACAAACAACGACATTGATATACGCTACGTAACATTCAAGTACACAATTTATTAACCACACTGTATATGATTAAATACTTGTTACATTAATATCTACAGCTGGAATAATTTTTATATATACACCAGGACATTACTCGATGTCGATCAACCGTTTGCTCATGAATATTCAGTAGACTCTCACTAGCTGACGACTCTCGGTGTCTACGATTTAGTCTCTCCCGAATCCGTAGCTGTGCGGAAACCGTCACTGTTTTTGACGGGGTATCCGCGCGGTTCTGGTGTAACATGTGACGGCATTGCAGCTGGGTGCAATTTCAGGTTTTATGACTTTCTTGGAACTTTTTGCGAAAGCAAAACCAGTCTCTTGGATAATTCAACCTCATTTAAAGATTGTATATTCATATCAATATCGGTGGAAATCTGTGAATGATTAAAAACATATATAATAAAGCACCTATACACCATGGGGGGGGGGGGGGGGGGGGGTTCGATGGGTTTCAACCGCCCCCCCCCCCCCCGAATCGCTTTTTTTATAATTTAATATATCTGACATTATTATATTTACTCAACATAGAAATATATGCCCAATATCTCTGCAATCTATTTTGGAACCCCACTTTTCAAAATCATGTGTACGCCCATGTACACGCCAATACAAAAGCATAAGGAATAAATTAAACACACGCAAGTGTGAATAAGTTTGATGGTTATTAAGTGAAACTTTACTGAATGCATCCTAAAATATAGAAAAGTATTTCAATTATGTACGTTCGTAGAAAACTTGGTGTACCATTTTGAGAAAAGATAGACTGACCTTAGATCTAGAGTAGATGGCAACGTTTAGCTTTTATTATTATTAGCTCTGGGATATTCCAGATGTGATCACATGGGGTTTTAAAAAAATTATATATATACATACGAGTTATTATGGTGTTAAATGTGTGCGATGACATGATAAATAATTTACTGACGTAACACGCATGCATGCCACACCGAAAATCGTACCCCACCCATTTCGTCGAATTTTTTAAATAATAATAATTATTATTTTTTTATTATTTTTTATTATCAATAATTAATTATTAATCATCTTATACCCTCGTCTGCGCACAGTACTTTGACGTCACTGGCCAATACACCCGTCTATATACGAGTCGTAATAAATCTATTTTTAGATGTGGGCTTTCCAAATCTGTCTTTAATTTTAGATCGCGCTGAACCAATGATATTTCGTGGCCCAACTTTGCTTAGACGCCATTAACTAAAACCACGAGCGAATCATAGTCACTTCGTACCCAAGTCATATCGTACCATCCATTTCGTACCATTCTGCCTGGTCATTCCGTACCCTAGTCATTTCGTACCATTGCAAAAAGTCATTTCGTACCATTGTGAAAAGTCATTTCGTACCCTAGTTATTTCGTACCCTAGTCATTTCATTCCAGTATATAGAAAAAGCAGTGGGTTTTGTTTTAAAACTTTATTTTGACAGTTTGAAAACCAGAACACGTTACTGTGCAGCATATCGTTATTGGTACCCATAATACCTGTCAACTGTTATTTCAATTTTACCTGACAAGAGCCGTGTATGGTATTTACTACTAACTGACAACTGCGATTTTGTGTGAAATGGTTCCAGATAATTAGTCAAAAACAACAAAACAATATAATGGACCAACAAAATATTATTTATTTATTAGTTCTTCTTTTCAAGCTTGCTTATTTGCATCTTATTTGTTTAAGAAATAAACAATAACAACCATTAAAACATTAACTACATGGGCGTACATAGGATTTTGAAAAGGGGGGTTCCAAAATAGATTGCAGAGATATTGGGCATATATTTCTATGTTGAGTAAATATAATAATGTCAGATATATTAAATTATAAAAAAAGCGATTTCGGGGGGGGGGGGGGGGGGGGGGGGGGGGGGGGGGGGGGGGGGGGGGGGGGGGTTTCGGTCAAACCCATCGAAAGCCCCCGCCCCCCCCCCCCCCCCCCCCCCATGTACGCCCATGAACTACCTTACTGATTGCCAAATTAGCCAATTGCTAATCTTTATACAAAGTGGCAATAATTTTTAGTCTTTTGCTGATAAAATATCCCTTAAATTAACCACAAATTTGTAATTTAATGTTATTTTGTAAAAGACATTACCGGGGTAATTGTTATAAATTGTTATACCATGGTACGATATGACTTTCAGTTATGGTACAAAATAACCAAGGTACGAAATGACTAGGGTATGAAATGACTTTTTGCAATGGTATGAAATGACCAAGGTACGAAATTACTTTTTGCAATGGTACGAAATGACCAAGGTACGAAATGACCAGAGTACGAAATGACTTTGGTACGAAATGACCATGGTACGAAGTGACTAGCAACCATTATAAACATGGCCGCGCACAGTACTTTGATGTCACTGGCCAATAAACCCGTCTATATACGAGTCGTAATAAATCTATTTTTAGATGTGGGCTTTCCAAATCTGTCTAATTTTAGATCGCGCTGAACCAATGATATTTCGTGGCCCAACTTTGCTTGGACGCCATTAACTAAAAACACGAGCGAGTGCAGGTTTTAGTAATTATTACGCTTAATTTTAAACCATAGATCTATAAGTCATCAGTAGTGATTGTTGGCACAGCACAGAGGGCAGGCTTCATATGCTGTATTACTACTAGTAAGTGTTACCGGCTTTACTATGTTTCTAGAAAAAGAAGAGAATGACGGACACGTAGCCTACAAGTGTTGATCACGTGTTTCAACTTTGTGGGTTAATTGAAATGCATTAAATTAAGTATAAACATCATCATATATAGTGATATCAGTCCGGGTATTTGAACTATGATAAAAAAAAGTCTCGCTTACGGTCATTGTAAAGTCATCCAAGGGTATAATGGGGTATATCCCAAATGTTGTAAATGTAACCATATATGAACAGATTGTGTATTCACAAGTATCCCACAGATACAAAAGGGTGAAATAAATGTGATAACAAAAAACAACTTGCATTAAAATGAATTAAATTGACAAAAATTACCAGCAAATGTAAAGTACGGAGGTGTCAAGATGGCAATAACCTTGAACAATAAACAAGATTGAGTGTGATCCAAGAGTCCTCTGTAGATCCAACAACAACAGCTGAGAAATGAAATCTTTAAAATACCATCTATAAATTAGTAATACCAATTTAAAACATGGTACCCTTTGTTAAAAATCGGCCATTTTATTTAAAAGTAGGGTCAACTCAAACAAGCCTTATGTGTTGGAAAGATGCATACCCGGACCACCAACACATACTGAAACTTTAGCAAATGAAAAACGCGTAATTTTAGAGTTAATAAAAAACCATGATTATTCCTGCTAACTGGGGGCAGCCATTTTGTTTAGTTTTTGTGACGTCCAGTGGTATGGTATAGCTTGGAGCGAAGTGACGTCAGCTCCTGACCATCCCCTGTATGTACAGTGTAAACAAAAGCAGTAATTTTCGACAAGGCGCTTCTCTTTGATCAACCTGACTTGTAAAACTGCATAAATGACGTAATAATATAATAAACTATTTAACTAAATATATTTCAAGTTGCATTAACGGAACAAAATGGGGTTATAGTATTTTTCTCTGTTAAATAATCCAAAGGAAAAATGTACACTATTAGGCCTATTGATATGCTACGTTGGAGCAAGAATGACAACCCACGATACCCAAGTGATAATTTTCTTTTCTCTGGGACTACGTAATTGGTCAGTTCTATGGAAAAGTCTACTTAATCAATAGTTTTACAGAACTATTTACAGTAATAAACCATGTCCGTTACCATTTTAGGGGCGACAGGTAATATTCCACAATACCGGTATGTATTTTTGTGTCTAGACAGCGCCAATTAATTGGCTCGTCTGGTTACCAATCAAATACACACCTGCCAATCAGGAATCACAGGTAGAAGCAACTAACAGCATAGACCAATTAACTAAGAAAACACTGTGTATCATTTTAGTACATAGGTTAATGCATGGACAAAACATGGAATCTTGCAGGGTAGCCCTACTTACCGTTTCTTTTTGTTCCCTTCGTGCTTCTTTCATCTGATTTGTTGTGATGGTAATGTCACTCTCCTTGGCATAGGTCTTTGCTAAAAGGTCAGCAGATTTCTTACCTGTGAGTATATTTCCATCCTCCATTAGAGTGATTTTCTGTCCATGGGGTTATTCCTCATTTAATTGTTTTGTAAGTTTCCATAATTTGGTGCTGTCCTTTTCAAGGTTGAGTGCAGCAGTTTTGTCTCTCCAGCTTTTTCTTTTGCATTCATTCTTGGTTCTGAGGTATATGGCTTTAGCATGCTGGAGCTTTAGGTTGTTGTTTTGGCTCGGGTTTTTTATTCCAGTAAGGAGCATATACTTTCCTGACTCCTCTTGGGATATTTTCTTTGGCAGCTTTAATGATTTGGAGGTTGAATTCCTTCACTACAGTGTCTATGTTCCTTCCCTACACTTCAATTTCTTTGGTCAACTCAATTGTGCGAAGCTTGAAAAGTTCCCATTTGGCTTTCTTGTAGTTCCACCTTGGCGGCTGCGAAGCTGTATAGATTTTGCTATCACTTAATGTTAGGAGGACTGGTCGATGGTCACTTCCCCCTAGCTGTGGTCCTACTTCTTGACTAATGACTCTACATCGTCAGTACAGAGGGCAAGGTCAGGGGAGGTTGTGGAATGCCAATGCCTGGAATAGAATGTTGGTTGATCAAGTGGGTCATTGATGAGATTAAGGTTCTATTTCCTCTCTTCTTTTGTCAATGTTGTTGTAACCCCAGCTCTGGGATTGGCTGTTAAAGTCTCCAACAAGTAGGAAGTTACTGTCCGATGTCTGGATATCATCAAGGGAGATCTCTTTGTCATTTGGGCAGTAAAAAATTTACAATGTGAAGCTCAGACGTTTTTTGTTTTGATCTTGACCCCAATGAATTCAGCTTCCTCCATATATCTATTGGTTTCAAAGGCACTGATGTTGTTTCTAACCAGAGTGACTACCCCACCTTGGTTCTTCCACTGTGATCACTTCTGAAGGTCTGGTAACCTCTGACCTTGAAGCTCATTGATTCTTTCAGATGGGATTCTTGGATGCAACAGATGTTGATCTGGTTTTCATGCAGAAAGTGCTGAAGCTCGGTCTTCATGTTTGAAACTCTCTCAGCAGTCCAGTGCATTATGTTGATAGGGGTGTTTTCGTTTGTTGCTTTTGTCTTGCCAGTAACTTTACTTCTTCATCCCCTGGCTCCGCGAAACGGTTGGGAAGGACTTCTAGTAGCTGAGGATGGGCTCCCTCGAGGTAAGGAGCCCGGCGCTGCACCTGCCTGGTGAATCATCACAGGGTGAGCACCGATCACATCATTATTGTCCAGAAATGTAGTCATAATAGCTGTTGATGCATGATATTGTGGTCTACTAGAGTGCGCCGTGCGGCCCAATACCTCTGACTTCAGCACTCGAGGTTTCTGACCGGCGTCATGGTTAGGCCATTGGTCAACTGGCTGGTAGGTACTGGGTTCGAATCCCAGTCGAGGCATGGATTTTTAATCCAGATACCGACTCCAAACCCTGAGTGAGTGCTCAGCAAGGCTCAATGGGTAGGTGTAAACCACTTGCACCGACCAGTGATCCATAACTGGTTCAACAAAGGCCATAGTTTGTGCTATCCTGCCTGTGGGAAGCGCAAATAAAAGATCCTTTGCTGCTAATCGGAAAGAGTAGCCCATGAAGTGGCGACAGCGGGTTTCCTCTCAAAATCTGTGTGGTCCTTAACCATATGTCTGACGCCATATAACCGTAAATAAAATGTGTTGAGTGCGTCGTTAAATAAAACATTTCTTTCTTTCTTTCAAGGTTTCTGTTAGGGTTACCTCACCCTTAGTCCATATCAGTCTAGCCTCTACCCATTGACCAGTCCAGCTTGGGTGTCCCTAACAGAAGCCAAAACTCCTGCTGGCATAGTTCTCTGGGTCTATGAGACATACAAGCCCCCTCACCACATCAAGGAATGGACTATGAAGGGGGGAAAGTCTCTGATACAATCATATTTGCAATGAGTAATGCAAATAAACTTATTAAGCATGAGTAATGCAAAAAAACCTATTCAGCCTGAGTCACTTGACATTCTCAATCAATATGACCTTGGCAATACACAATGACTGTTTAGTCCGTTATATTACTAATAATAATTTGTAACATTACTACAATTTCAAATGTTATAGCAGTTTTAATAAAACTATCATGGTATGATACATTATACAATATATGCCAAATAATCATGAGATGTTTCAATGTATCTGTATGGTATATCTAGTCTAGCAGACTAAAAGTTTGTTTTAAAACCATTGTTGTTTTATCTTACCTTGTGTTTGTTTTGTTTAACATTATTACTAGAACATCTCAAATTATTTATTATTTGCTAGTGTACATCTAACATTTGGTTACTGATAAACATTGTTAAAGAAAACTTGCTACATTTGTCCACCAGCAACAAATCTTATATACTCATCTTTTCAGTCAGGACAGTACATACCAAAACATTTGATATGCTAACTTAACTCATGTTATATTCTATTTTGACCACATATAAATATTATAATAGTTTACTAACCAGTGGCATGTAACATCAGGACAAAACAGAAATTATAAAATCTAAATACTATTAATGACTGATTAAAATATTGTGGTGGCATTTTAATATCTCATTTTATGGAATGCAAACATATTATACTCTTTTGTCCATTTTACTACACTATTTCGCCATACCAAACAGAACGAGAAAATTCAACTGAACAAACAAATGTAACTCAGAACAAACACCAAATTTTGGGTATCTATGAATACCATGCTATGAAAAGTCCTGTTCTTTACAATGGGCGCTGCCATTTTTTTAATGCATTATAGGTAATAAGTACTTTTCACTTATATTGTATAATGGACACTGCCATTTTGTTTAAAGCATTATGAGTAATTACCATTTTTACACTAATACCCACTTTCAATTTGATTTTTCAGATAAACTTCTCCAATACAACACTGCTTTATTCCTAGTGTTAGCCTTTGTGACTAATATGCATTATATTTTATCTATAACATTCTTAATACCCATAAAAATCAACGCTAAACTTTTCGGATCCCACAATGGTGATTTCTCAATTCACACTCTTCTAAAATAAAATAATAAAAAGATTTGTGATTTTTTGCAATCAGAACACCTCTGGCAGTTACGGTTTCTCGGTTTGGTTCGATTTAAGCCAGTGCATCATGACTAGTATATCAAAGGCTGTGGTATGTGCTATCTTATCTGTTGGGTGGTGTATATAAAAGATACCTTGCTACTAATGGGAAAATATAGCAGGTTTGCACTCTAGACTATACATGTCAAAAGTACAAAATATTTGACATCCAATAGCTGATGATTAATAAATCAATGTGCTCTAGTGGTGTCTTTAAATAAAACAAACTTTAACTTTAGCTGGTTTTGCATCCACTAGTCCCCCTCCTTCAATTAAAACAACACAATTTTACCATAAGATATATTAAAAGCAGATCAATTACCAATCTTGGGTAATTTATAATAAACACATTCTAAAATATTTACATGCACCTTCTGTTTATTGTATACTATTACACCTTAATGACATTTGTGTTTACTATGGTAATTAAACAGGTACATGTACTACATTTATTGGTGTAAGGGATGATATTTAAAATATTAGGTAACCCGAAATCAATTCACGTGAGTTTTACTTAGGTAACCGATTGTTAAGTTATGTGAATATAGTTCTCGTAACCGATATGTTAGGCCTACCTAATCCTAAAACACTTGAACTACGGTTCTGTGCTACATTGGTGGTTCAAATGTATTTAAAAACATAAACTGATTTTCACTTTCATTACTGATATATGGTACTTTTAATTTTAGAATGTACATAACCGATTGGCGGTTCTCGTGATTTTAAAGTTGCGTAACCGACATTCAAATAGAACAATGGTTCTTGTGAAATATTTTACCCTGTTGGTGGGTTTTTTTTCATTTCAGTATATTTTCACCAAGAGTCCCATACTTATTCTGTTAACATTTGCAAGGAAGACTTACACCAAAAGAACAAAAGTAAATTTGGACATTCATGGGTAAGACTTGTTTTATGCTCCTCTGAAGTAAAAATAGTTTTGTCGATTTAAATCACGTCATCATTGTAAATGTACCCTGTAGTGAAATACTTGAATGTCTCCTCTTGTCGGCGTTTTAATTAAACAACGATATTTCTAAATAAATTAAGGCGAAAACTTAATCGGCAGATCGGTTGAGTTTGCTATCGACCTATGCGAATCAGCAGCCATTATTGAAATTTGTCTGACCTTGCATCACGTGTGATGGGGGTGGGGGGTGGTGGTGTTTAACTCGTCATATGCATGGAGAGGTCAATTCGTCATAATCAAATCGGGTTCACATTTTGACAGCCCTGGACATTTGGATCCAATCATAACCGTCCAAATGTCCATCTAGCTCTCGAACGGCAGAGTAGGCCTATTCAGGCTAGGCCTTCCCTTCCCCACCCCCTCCAGTGCTGGGGCAAATCGTGCAAAATTAGCTAGCTTGCCAAAAACCTTTTTACCATTTTCTTTTGACACCAATCTCTAAAAGTCTGAACCAAATTGATACCAACTAGGATAAATTGCTCTCCTACCTTTATTTTTTGTTAGATTTTAGCCACATTTTGTCCAGACAGAAATCATGAAAAAACCATTAAAATGGCACCGATTCCACATACTAGATAATAACTATGTGACCTATATCGAAACCTTAGTGGTATATGAGCATGTAAATAACATTACCATACCATATCATAACATGTTATTATACAAAAGGAAACGTGATGACGTCATATTAAAAAAAATTAAAGTTTGTTTTGTTTAAAGACACCATTAGAGCACATTGATTTTATATTAATTATTTCACATACTTCGGAGGCTTTCTCCCCTCTTGAGGAATAGTCCATAAAAAAAAGTAAAATGGCAGACGGCAGAAAACTGCATGTATTTTGCCCAATCCGATCTCAACAAAGTCGATATTGGTGACACCGTTACAGTCTCATATGTAGAATCTCTGTCACTGTAATGTTTTTTTCACAACTTGTGCCTGGACAAAATTTGGGGGAAATTTAAAGGTAGGAGAGTAATTTATTGTAGTTGTTAACAGTTTGGTTTGGACTGAGTTTTTGTAATGGGGACCGCTCTGTAGGTTCAATGGTCCGAAGGTTCAATAATCCGAAGGTTCAGTAGTCCGAAGGTTCATTCATCTGAAACACTGTACTCCGTTTATTGAAATCCAACAGTTAAAGCTGCTATATAAGGTTGTCATGTTATAATATCAATTACTAAATCAAAATGCAGGCATAACTGCACTTTTACGTCTTGCGAATTGAATAGTAGTTTTTTGATGATATCCGTTGATAGCGAAGACGGACGAGTGTAATAAAGGTGCAGTGTGGAGTCCGCTATTTTGCATTAGTATTCGACATTATAACATGGAAACCGGATATAGGAGCCCTAACTGTTGGATTCCAATAAAGTTATTTTAATGAAATACCAACATTTCCTTTTTGTCAATTCATGTATTATACTACTGATCTATCCAGGTGTGGCATGTATTATACTACTGACCTATCCAGGTGTGGCTTATGTTTTCGAATAAGAGGCATTCTTTTTGTTATATTATTTATATAATTATAGATTAATAGCACTATCACCAAACGTTTAAATCGCAGACCTGTCAACCCTCCCGGATTCTGCGGGAGTCTCCCGGTATTTGATCAAATCTCCTTTCGCCTGTGCGGGAGACAGTTTCTCCTGTTAAATGACATTTTTGTAAGCATAAAAAAAAAATCGATCCTCTTTTGTCAAAATAACAGAAGGGAAGTAACTCTGCCTTTTTTTTCTCATTCGGAAAATGTCGACTACTTTCGGTTTCCGAGAATGTAACAGGCCGAATTGTCCCGACTGTTTAACCTTTGCCGAAGTGAGAATTGTGGGATAGCCTATTTATATTGTTAAAAAAGCACATGGAGTTTATAAAATGACGTGTTATTATAATGTTTGTTGTCATCGTAATGGCTACGAAGCGTGTTGCCGCTAATTCAACAGGCTGTGTATTGACATTCAGTGTTGCCATATATATAAAAAAAAAACTATCCAATTTAGTTCTAATAACACCTCTGAATTGTAAAATGTCTTCCCACTGGATTACATAATCATAATGCAACTATGGCGAATGTGAACTGCCAGACTCCAGTTGACAGCGATACACACGATGCATGTTAAAATCACATGTCACAGCAAGACAACGAAAAGACCAATTAGCTGTATAAACATACTTGTGTCAGTTAATTTTGTATGTTTGTGCGGTAAAATGTTGGTTATAAGGGTACACTTCAAGAAATTATTTTTGTACAATTAAAAAATGTTGTGTTTGACATTGACATAAAGTTACTCACGGAAATGGGTATAATTCCGGTATATTTCACACGATGTCCGTAATGAGGTTTTACTTATGATTAATGAAAATACAATGTAAGTACCACGCCACCGTTCCTCATTATAGTAAAAACTGAATATTAATTCATAAGATTTATATAAATTTGTTTTTGGTACTTAGGTACACTAACCACAAATGATAATGTAACGCAACCTGTAAGGCTGTAAGTGTAATACCGTAAATGTACTAATTAAAAAAAAAAAATCTTGTTCATGTTCTTAACATTTTTGGATAAAATATTTTTTTTTTTTAAATATGTTTTAAATCATAATATTTAAACTTAAAAAAAAGATCTAGAAGTATATATGACATTATATGCCAAGATCTAGAAGTATATATGACATTATAAAGTATTCATATAACTTATTGTAATAATGTTTTTTTTTAAATCTTGCGATTTTGGGTTAAATTGTGTGAATTTAAAAAATCTCCTGCTTTTTGACAAAATCTCCTGCTTTTTCAACACACCTCCTGCTTTCTCTTGACTAAAGGTTGACAGGTCTGTTAAATCGTGACCACTGTTGACTGTTCTTGGATAAACAGAGAATACTACATGAATGATCATTACAAAATGTTTTTGCTTCCGAGTTGCTTCAAACCGTACCTAAGGAGCTAACATTGGTGTTGTCTGAGGAGGGGGAAGGGGCACTATGCTCTCTCCAAGCACACCCTTCTTTGTTTTTCAAACCACATTATTTGTTTGTTTGTCGCCCTATTAATAAGGGAATCTCCGTCGGTGAGCTACTTTTCATTTCAGCCAGTGCTCCACTACTGGTGTAACATCCTGTCTGTGGAATGGTACATATAAAAACTGCGTTGCTGCTAATTGAAAAGTGTAACTCATGAAGTGGCGGCATCGGGTTTCCTGTCTCAGTATCTGTGCATGTGTCCGACGCCACATAACCGTAAATAAAATGTGTTGAGTGCATCATTATATAAAACATTACCTTCCTTCCTTTCCTATTAAGAGTCTCAAAAAGAACGTCTATTCCTATTCTGGATGACACTGTTTTTTTGTATACCGGTCACGAGATCGCTAATTGAATGAGCCTTTTTTCTTTTTTTTCTTTTTTAAATTAGCCAATGGCTAATTTGGCTACCGACAGTTTGAGCTAAAACTTTTTTAACATGCCCATATACCATTAAGGTTTTCAGGCAAAAAAAAGAAGGAAAAAAAAGACCTCAGGCAAGCACTCAACAAGAGAAATTAAAGTTGACAGACCCTAGTTTTTAAACACTACGATGCAATTTTCACTATTAAAGCCATTTTTGATAATTTAAATTACATTTTATTATTTAGAATATTCACTTTTGTATACCTAAAGTGGTTGTTGTTATCTGGGATATGGTCATCCAGGCTTTAGTGAAACACCAAAATACATTTTTCATAATTCTGAAAACACGTCTGAGAAATAATGGTTATCAATACAATCTCTAGTTATTTTTTGACGGTATTTCCATGTTTAAGCCCCAGTCACACTGTCAGGTATTGAGGGCTAGGTATTACTACGTTGTTAAAACATAATAAAACAGCAATATACGTAGAAAAACGTATTACATACGGCTTTATACGTAATGATGATTGCTCCAACCACGTTTGTATTTTGTGAGGTTTCGATATACGTAGCATATACCGAACGCGGAAAACATTTGGGAGTCCGTAGGGGTGGGAAACGTAGTAATACCTAGCCCTCAATACCTGACAGTGTGAATGGGGCTTTAAACATCACAAACTTTAGCTTCTCTCTGTTATAACCGTATCCAAATGTGTTGCATGTTTGTAGATTAGCTAAACTTAAGTGTCCATTTATACGTGCTGAAACTAGCATCTGTGCCTTTAAAATGTATTTTTAACTAAATTAGTTACGGCGCACGCGTTTACCTAATATACACTGTTGACTTTCAAGTACGTCATCTGACAACAGAAATCGATATGTGTAGCCTTATAATCTCACAGTGGTTTGTTTGGATTGATATTTAAGAAGCCAATCAGATGTCTTTAAATTGATATTGAACATGTATCATATCTTCGTGTGATAACATCTTACACTGTTGCCTAAAACATTTTACGCAGAGGTACGCTTGATTACTGTAAAGAATTCACATTTGTTTAGTGCATTTGACACTTCTTTTGTCATTATTCGTGATTATAGTTAGGTCTATAAACCTTCGGACCATTGAACCTTCGGACTATAGAGCTGTAACTTCTGTAATGTTGTTAAACCTTCATTCATTCATTCATTCATTCTACTCTAATAGTTGTAATCCATGTAAATATTATTAGTGATTCGTTTGCTTTTTGGCAGTAACACAAATTATATAAATAAATGTACGTACAGTTATCCAAATTCGGGCATTTTCGTTTAATTCGGTAAAAACTCTGCCAGCTCTCCAACCACACCCCCCCCCCCCCCCACACCCCCAACTACAAAAATGGGAGCCAGTACGCCTATTATGGCCTAGTTAGGTCCATGTTTGATAATAATTTTTAATGTATGCATGTTCTATATAGCATTTTCATCAGTGTTTATCACGGAGCAAAATGACGATTAATCTGTACATATTAATTATGGGCCCAGGCCCAGTTTTTTTTTACATACTCTGGGAATGGGGTGGGGATGGCATCTGGGGACATGCTCTCCAGTGGGAAATTAAAAATATGATGGCTTTAAAGTTTTTAAACGTGATTTCTTAGCATCTGAATAGCAAATTTAGCCATCTTTAAACAATAGTTTAAAACTATTTTAAGGATTATTTTGCATAATAAACCTATTAGGGGCCATTAAAATATTACGTAATGCCCGAGGGGGTGTAGGTCCAAACATTATGTAGCGTTACAGGGAATGTATTTAACAGCATTACGTAACACACTTTAAAACATGTTTTATTACTAAACTCTGTTATTTTTATTTAATTTTTTTTATATAAAAACTGTCACGGCGACCATGTTTAACGTAGTTAGTTATAGCTAGACATATACATACAATATATAAAGATTATAAATCGAGTTGAAATTCATATAGATCTGTGCTTTCCCAAATAGCAAGCAGTACGTTATAATTATATTACACCCAGCGTATGACTTCTTTGTGTGGTGTGTGTGTGTGGTGGGGGGGGGGGGGGGGGGGTGTTCAAGCGTAATGTAATATTTTCGGGGTGTATGGTCTAGCGTTACAGGGAGGAGCGAGTGTGCCTAATTTTGACCAAAATAGCGTTAGGCCTACGTAATATTTGAACGGCCCCTTAGTGACTTGTTAGCAAAATTACTCATTTTCAAACAGCGGCCTTTGATTAGTTAACTTAGCTGGGGAATAGATAATCACCTAAATCCAAATAAATAAATAAATCGCAGGTCATTTTTCATGAAGTGTATGTATTGATACAATTATCTCATCTGCTATTTGGCTCATAATTCTATTATATTTGAATTCCACCCTGTGCTGTCTTACTTGTGGATCCACTGACATAATTTCGACATTACGAGTTTTATAATAATCCAAGTACTCGAGTACCCATGCAAGGAAGATCACTCATTTAAGTACTATTTTTATTTTAATATATATAATATATTCTTTTTTTGTTATGTAATTTTGACAAATGTAGCATAATCCTGCAGAATAATTATTAATTTTCATTACAGGGGTGGCTGTATAAAAAATAGTGGTACGGCTCGAAGTTGCCAGACTCTCCTTTCAAATTCACCTGTGAAGGACATTTTCACAGATACCAAAAATATGAATAAAAAAAGTGGTAAGGTCCCATGCCGTACCTATTTGAAAAGTGGTACAGACATGGCCGTACCGCTGGGCCGTACCGTACCATCTGCGCCACCTTTGCATTAGGATTATGAAGATGATGATGATTATTATTATTATGCTGTGTTTATAGACAAACCTCGTTAGCCATGATTATATACATGGCCGTCAAATGTATAGCTACTTCATACTTGAACCGGCATGTCTTAGACATTGTCTGAGGTTGACACGTGCATAAGACGATTTTGAGATTTTGGTTTATGAAACAGGTCCATAGGAATGATGTGTGCGTGTGGGTATCTGAGATACGCTATCCATGTATGAGGTGTGGGGACACAAGGGACCCTTCTGAATCAGTGAAGGGACATTGAAAACTGGGTAGCTATGTTGGGGAGGGGTAGGAATGGGTTATTCTACAGAAAGTGTCACTTTTAGGTCCCTGCTCAAATTTTTTTTTTATATATACATGTATATAGAAAACTAAATTTGTTATCTGTTACGATTCCTTTATTAATAATATCATCATGTCATAGCAGTTTGTTTCTCTGGTAATCAGCTTTGATAGAGATTTTATTCGAGATTAGTGTAAAATGTCATTGGTGTTACCTGTCCCTAGCATAACACTACACATAACATACACAAGTTAACCCTTATCCTGCCGCATTCTTTTTGCTAAATTTAAAGAAGTTTCACCTGTTCTACATTTCTAGTAATTTTATTAAAATTCATGGGCATTTTAACATGAAATTACACCCATATATACTATAATGATCCACCTACGTAATGATAGCATTTTGTAGATGGTTATTTTATTTATGTTACCATGGCAACAGCTGCAAATTTCAATATACAATTTTTTCATTAATAATTAAGAAAACATGAATAAAACACTACTATTTTTCTTTTAATTTAAGTGTATGCTGTGATTTATTAAGCATAGTGATTGATTTAAAGAAAAAATTGAGCAGACTGCCATTTTTTTCCGAATAATAGTGTGCAATGCACATACTGTCATCAACGCTATTATACATTTTTAGTAATATTATTAAAATCAGTTGACATTTCAGCATGAAATTACACAAATATATACTAAGAATATCCATCTACGTAACGCTAACATTTTATAGTCAGTTATATTATTTATGTTACCATGGTAACAGCTGCAAATTTCAATATACCATATTTTCATTAATAATTATGAAAACTTTAATTAAAAACTTTTTAAAACTTTTTTATTTAAGTCTATGCTGTGATTTATTAACCATACTGCTTGATGTAAAGAAAAAATTAAGTCGACAACCGCGTTTTTTCTGAAAAATAGGCTCAGATGCGCATTCGACTATCAACGCATTTTTTGTAAATTATGAAAATAATTTTCAACATTAACTATTATACATTTCTGGTAATATTATTAAAATCAGTTGACATTTCAGCATGAAATTACACATATATATACTAAGAATATCCACCTACGTAATGCTAACATTTTATAGTCAGTTATATTATTTATGTTACCATGGCAACACCTGCAAATTTCAATATGCCATATTTTCATTAATAATTATGAAAATTTTAATTAAAAACTAATTTTTTTTTTTTATTTAAGTCTATGCTGTGATTTATTAACCATACTGCTTGATGTAAAGAAAAAATTAAGTCGACAACCGCGGTTTTTTGGAAAAATAGGCTCAGATGCGCATTCGGCTATCAACGCTTTTTTTGTAAATTATGAACATAATTTTCAACATTAACTATTATACATTTCTGGTAATATTATTTAAATCAGTTGACATTTCAGCATGAAATTATACACATATATACTAAGAATATCCACCTACGTAGCACTAACATTTTATAGTCAGTTATATTATTTATGTTACCATGGCAACAGCTGCAACTTTCAATATACCATTTTATTAATAATTATGAAAACTTTATACATTTCTGGTAATATTATTAAAATCAGTTACTTTGCTTTTAATTTAAGTCTATGGTGTGATCTATTAACCATACTACTCGATTTAGAAAAAGAATTAAGTAGACAGCCAATTTTGTTTTTGAATAATAGGGTCAAATGCACATACTACCATTAACGCATTTTTGTAACTTGTGGACATTGTGTCCAACATTACATAGACACTAAAAATATGTATACTATCTCTATTACCTTATATAGCTTTGTCAAATGACACAAGATTTAAAAAAAGGTATATGCCCTTTCACTTCTTGTCATTTTCAAATGAACATTATTAATTCTGGTACCGTGGTAACCAATGCAAACAGAGGAACCATTTCCCATATGAAATGTTTTAAATGAATTTATTTGAATACAAATCACTGTATAATGATGTAATAATAAGCTCCCAGCTATTTACAAGAGAAGTGTGAAAATTGTGAATTATGTTACCAAGGTAACCAATGCATAACAGAAAACAAATTTCTAAAACAATATCATTTTCAAGGACTGAGAAAAAACAACAATGTATAGTGACATAATTGTACTATGCCTGTAGAAAAGATATATGAAGCTTATTAATTCTGTTACCATGGTAACCAGTTCAAAACTATATGTTACCATGGTACCCAGATTGAAACTGTTACCATGGTAACCAATGCAAACTATGTTACCATGGTAAGGTATGTAAAACTGGAAACTATTTGCTGTGTGCATACAACTTTTGGGTCATAAGGTCAAAAGTAAAGGACACCAGTAATCAATAATTTGAGGGTACTTGAAAACTCCAGATCATAACTGCCGCTACTAGGTGGCTATGCCTATTACTATGGGGTTTGGAATCTTTTGAAATTGGACACTGCATTTCATGTACAAACTTTAAGCAGCAGCTATCTTACTATAATCATTCTAAAAATTATTAAAACGTATCCATTCATTCCCAAGATTTTAGGGTACATTTCAGTAATTTATTGTGACACGAGATACTTACAATAGTGCTTCACACGGTCACAATTGTAAAAAAAAAAGAAGTAAAATGTCCATTCACCTAAAAAATATTTTAAACCCAAAGAAACAAACATCAACATGTGAGCCCTAATTAAATATGTACCGTATACATAATGTGTATCAAGTGTTGAACACTTATGCATGATACAAAATAGATCTAAATGGTCACCCGAGTAAATTGCTGACCACAACTACCAAACACATGGAGTGTGGGGCACCCATTTTCCTTGGGGGATTAAAATGACCAAATTTATGGTTTTGGGTTTTCCAAATAACTTTGGTTGGAAATGGTCTAGTATTTCTGAAGACATAATCGTTTAAATGCATTTGTCTATATGATAGATGGTTTAATGAATTTGTCTCCTACCTGAGGGGAGGGGGGACAGGGGACACAACATTAACGAAATTCGCAAAATTTATATTTTTATGGTATTTCTGGACACGACATAAGCGTACGAGATCCTGTTTTGTTTTGTAGGGATGGGAGAGGGAGAAAGGCAGGCTAATTTGTGCCCAAATTAAACGAAAATACCACCAACTAAAAAACAACATTTATTAGTTTTAGCGTTACTGCGAACCAGCTATATATAATATAGGGTTTCAAACGAAGCACTACACACTAGTATTGTGAGAGAAATGTTGGAACTACTAGTACATGATGAAAAGGTTTCAGGCCAGCTCAATTTGCCCGAATGTCTCTGTCGTATTCGCCCGAAATTTAGATTTTGGTACTAATAAATTTATCAAAATACAATAGATCCAACACAACTACAGTTTACCTCATGATGAGTAATTTATCTCTATAACATTTGCGGATGTGTGCAGGGAATGGGTCGCCTGCCCCCCCCCCCCCCCCACCCTCTTTCCGGTCCCTGCTCGAGCAGATTAAAAAACCAAAACCAAATTCAATACATATCCCCTATAAACTTCGCTCTCCAGACGCCCCTACCTAAAATCCCAGCACACATGCCTGATTTTTTTTTAATTGTCATCCACCATACAAACATAATTACAAAACATTCACTGCTTGTATACGCTAACTTATTCATAAAAAGCCATGTACGGCGCCTCCCCCGCACCCCACCCACCCCACCCACACAATCGTTCGATCCGCGACTGGTACAGTATAGTACATGCTTTAATCTATTTCAATAATAAAACAAAAAACCGGTGGCGCCACATAATTATGTGTGACACGCAACGAGAATGTTTTGTGATTGGTTATTGAAAATAATGTAGGTCAAGGTATTCCCCAGACTAGTTCAGAAGATATTCTTAACCTATCGTTTATAATTCATTTAAAAAAAATTAAAACAAATATATATCCACTCAGTAGTGATTAATACCAATGTGAATGTAATATGTCATATTGAAAAGGAAAAAGGAAAAACTGGCAGAAAAACAACACACAACAAAACAACAACGAACACATGTACGTATTCGATCATATAGTCGACGTAACTGTTCAAGCAAACATACATGTAGCTAGTTAGAATATCGTCTGCTGTAGTATAAGTAACCACGTTGTAATTATTAATGAAAACAGTTAGCAGCACATGCAAACCATGTATACTACTGCTGTCAAATTGTATGGCGGGAAATGTGCTGTCATATGACCTGTTGTTTATAAATAGAAATAGGGAAATGGGGCTTTTCGATGACTGTTTATGCCGTCGGATTACAACTAGTTGATTGTGTTTGTACCTTTTTTTAGGCATTAAAAGTGATACTTGTTCTATTTTAATGCAACTGTCATAATGTAGTTCATATATAATAGTATATTATGACAACTTTGTAGAGATAAAAGAAACCACTACCAAAAAACAAGAAACCATAACAAACAATAGCACGCGCCATTTGACGGGTATTTTTTGTTTTAAAAAAAAACATAAGATGTACAACAACAATTTAGCAAATATTTGCATATGTCATTCTAAGACTATTTATTGATATTTTCTTACTTTGTTTTTGACAAAAATGTCAACAATTAATTTAGAAAACGATTTTTAAATGAAAACAATGCAAAGTGACGTCATTGTGATGACGCTTGACGTGTATACACGTCAACGGCAGGATAAGGGTTAAAAGAGATGTTATAATTCAGGGCCATAAAAATGGGAGGTTAAAAATTATTAAATTATCTACGTTTATAACATCATTAAAGTTGACATGGATAAGAAGGTTACTTTTAAACAATACAAAACTGGCATGTCTCTTCTCGTCAGTCAAGGTATATCAATCAAAGAACTAATTATATATGGTGATCATTTTATTAATTTAAAAATTAAAAATATGACTAACCCTTTTTGGGAAGATGTTCTAGATAGCTGGCAAAACACCCAATGTAAACAACCAATAGAAAATGAAAACAATATAGCTGGTATAAACATTTGGTTTAACAGTAAAATATTAAAAAATAAGAAGCCTATTTTTTATTAAAAATATGCAGAAAAGGGAGTTTGTTTCATTAGTGATTTAGTTAATACTAAATTTATGCGATTTTATTGCAAAATTTAATATAAAAACAAACTTTCTAGAGTATGCTTCTTTAATTCTGAAAACACTGTTTGACATGGAGAATAATATAGCATTTTACCATCTTATTCATACATTTTCCTAAAAATGCTACGTAAGTGCATCTACACAAGAGGTAATTTAACCAGAGTTAAAAGCAACTTAGGTTATATATGTGTAGTCTAGCTGAAGGCATATTGATATAGATCAGTTTATTAACATAACAATCATATTTATTTGCCTCCATCTCCTTTCTCCAGCTGTATACATATATTATTAAAAAATAGTTTTGTACGTATTACTTAAATTTGAATTGCAATAACAATTCTAATACAGCACAAGACTGAACAAGAAAATATCTCCAATATCCACTGTGACTAGATATAAAACAACACCAATATATATATTAACCATTATTTAATCAGGTACGTTTTTGTTTTATTAATAAATATAAACCGTGTTAAACCTTATTATTAAAATATTTGCATGTTTGTTTGACAAGGTAACACTATGTTTTAATAGGTTGTAGACCTAGACATGAAAATAACGGGGTGGGGGGGGGGCAATTAAAAATATTACCATATTTATACTACATGTATATAAATTCACATGCCAAAGGGAGCTATAGATTATTCTCCTTGAACTAATCTCAGGGAGTGATGGGTAGCTAGAGAGAGATATTGCTCCCCTTAGATGACGAGGTCTGAAGTTTTCTATATTTCAATATTGCTATTTTCTTTTCACCTGCATTCAATCGGTAAGGTAGGGCAACATCTTAAGGTAATTTCGCAATCTGTAAAAAAAAATCATTTCATTATTTTAAGAAAGTATATTTTGTTTTAATAATAAAAGAATGTATTCGGTGGAACATTTTAACTGTTGCCATTACATCTATATAATAAGAATGGCAATAATAATACTGTAATTTAAAGTTGTTGAATTATTACATACTATTTGGAAATAAAATAATTGTTAAATCATAAAAATAATTATCTTAATCATGCATACAAATTTCATTATTATAAATACAAATGATATATTTTGTAGCCCACATCATAATTATGATAATATTAATAATTATCTTATCATTTGAAAATTGTTAAAATTAATAATTAACATCACCTAAAAATTAGGACATGGGTGTATAGCGCAAAAGGCAGCCGGAATGAATCAGTTAATGAACCACCTGTTTGGACCGGTACTAGCTATAGCCAGATGCGGTCATATAGCAAAACACTGAAACCGAAATGTTCTCAATTTTGGAGTGAAAATAAATGCTTATATAATGTATGTTCGCAATGGTGTATGTTGTTAGTGCCAACGAGAACCCGTTCTATTGGCAATCTCCATTTGAAGTTGGGCAATTTAACATGGTTTTCAATGGCAGATGATATCTGTGTAGTGAGACCATATATATATTTTTAGATGTGGGCTTTCCAAATGTGTATGTAATTTTAGATGGGATTTTCCAAGTTTTCAAACCTACAGACAGTGGAACAAAGGGGCTGGTAGAAACAACAGGTAAAAAAGATAGATATCATCGCGCAAAATTAGCTAGCTTGCCAAAAACCTTTTTACCATTTTCTTTTTACACCAATCTCTAGTTTTTGTAATGGGGTGTCGTTAAACCTTCATTCATTCATTCATTCATTCTACTCTAATAGTTGTAATTCATGTAAAAATTATTAGTGATTCGTTTGCTTTTTGTCAGTAACACAAATTATATAAATAAACGTATACACGCACGGTTATCCAAATTCGGGCATTTTCGTTTAGTTCGGTCAAAAATCCACACACACACACACACACGCACACCACAAAAATGGGAGCCCGTACGTCTTTAATGACAATTAATCTGTACATATTAATTATGGTCTCAGGCCCGTCGGAGATTTTTAAGAAACATGTTTTATTATTTTATTTTTTTACATACTCGGGGAATGGGGTGGGGCTGGGATCCAGGGGCGTGCTCTCCAGTGGGAAATTAAAAATATGATGGCTTTAAAATTTTCAAACGTGATTTCTTAGCATCTGAATAGCAAAATTAGCCATTTTTAAACAATAATTTAAATCTATTTTAAGGATTATTTTGCATAATAAACCTATTACGGGCCATTAAAATATTACGTAATGCCCGAGGGGGTGTAGGTCCAAACGTTATGTAGCGTTACAGGGAATGTATTTAACAGCATTACATAACGCACTTTAAAACATGTTTTATTACTAAACTCTGTTATTTTTATTTAATTTTTTTTATATAAAAACTGTCACGGCGACCATGTTTAACGTAGTTAGTTATAGCTAAACATATACATACAATATATAAAGATTATAAATCGAGTTGAAATTCATATAGATCTGTGCTTTCCCAAATGGCAAGCAGTACGTTATAATTATATTACACCCAGCTTATGACTTCTTTGTGAGGTGTGTTTATGTGTGTGTGTGTGTGTGGGGGGGGGGGGGGGGGGGTGTTCAAGCGTAATGTAATATTTTGGGGGTGTATGGTCTAGCGTTACAGGGAGGAGCGAGTGTGCCTAATTTTGACCAAAATAGCGTTAGGCCTACGTAATATTTGAACGGCCCCTTATAGTGACTTGTTAGCAAAATTACTCATTTTCAAACAGCGGCCTTTGATTAGTTAACTTAGCTGGGGAATAGATAATCACCTAAAACCAAATAAATAAATAAATCGCAGGTCATTTTTCATGAAGTGTATGTATTGATACAATTATCTCATCTGCTATTTGGCTCATAATTCTATTATATTTGAATTCCACCCCGTGCTGTCTTACTTGTGGATCCACTGACATAATTTCGACATTACGAGTTTTATAATAATCCAAGTACTCGAATACCCATGCAAGGAAGATCACTCTCATTTAAGTACTATTTTTATTTCAATATATATATATATTCTTTTTTTGTTATGTAATTTTGACAAATGTAGCATAATCCTGCAGAATAATTATTAATTTTCATTACAGGGGTGGCTGTATAAAAAATAGTGGTACGGCTCGAAGTTGCCAGACTCTCCTTTCAAATTCACCTGTGAAGGACATTTTCACAGATACCAAAAATATGAATAAAAAAAGTGGTACGGTCCCATGCCGTACCTATTTGAAAAGTGGTACAGACATGGCCGTACCGCTGGGCCGTACCGTACCATCTGCGCCACCTTTGCATTAGGATTATGAAGATGATGATGATTATTATTATTATGCTGTGTTTATAGACATATATATAGAAAACTAAATTTGTTATCTGTTACGATTCCTTTATTAATAATATCATCATGTCATAGCAGTTTGTTTCTCTGGTAATCAGCTTTGATAGAGATTTTATTCGAGATTAGTGTAAAATGTCATTGGTGTTACCTGTCCCTAGCATAACACTACACATAACATACACAAGTTAAAAGAGATGTTATAATTCAGGGCCATAAAAATGGGAGGTTAAAAATGATTAAATTATCTACGTTTATAACATCATTAAAGTTGACATGGATAAGAAGGTTACTTTTAAACAACACAAAACTGGCATGTCTCTTCTCGTCAGATAAGGTATATCGATCAAAGAACTAATTATATATGGTGATCATTTTATTAATTTAAAAATTAAAAATATGACTAACCCTTTTTGGGAAGATGTTCTAGATAGCTGGCGAAACATCCAATGTAAACAACCAATAGAAAATGAAAACAATATACCTGGTATAAACATTTGGTTTAACAGTAAAATATTAAAAAATAAGAAGCCCATTTTTTATTAAAAATATGCAGAAAAGGGAGTTTGTTTCATTAGTGATTTAGTTAATACTAAATTTATGCGATTTTATTGCAAAATTTAATATAACAACAAACTTTCTAGAGTATGCTTCTTTAATTAATGCAGTGAAATGTTCCATAGGAATATACAGGCATCGAAATAAGCATTGTGTCTGGTAACCCATTTACAGGTTACCACAAAATATAGTCTGGTAACCTATAGGTTTCCACAACTATATGAAAGTTAGAATTGAATTCCTGTTACTACTACGCGGTCGTTCTGAAATTGTAACGATGCGCGCGAACATCGGTACGAGAAACGAAATCCGGAAGTAAATTTATCTAGTGGGCACTGCTTAAACGCGGATTGCCAAAATTGCTTTGCAACTGCACAAGTGCGCACGAACATCGGTGCAATTTTGTACGAGAAAACAAAACGCGGACATAAATTCATTTAGTGGACGCTGCTTAAACGCGGAGTGACTTGCGCGCGAACATCGATGCAATTCCTGACGAGATAATGAAACGCAGAAGTCCTGAATGCATTGCCTGGTTTACGTTCGGAAACGAATCTGTTGAAATTTTTAACATGTGGTAACCTCCCGGTAACCTGAACGACCGTTCTCGACTTATTTCGATGCCTGATATATGGAAAACATAATGATGAAATAAACGAGTCAATTACAAACGAAAAACCAGTTTACCCCCACAAGCTAAAACAACTTCTTAAAGACAAAATAGGATGTAGAGAAATATATAAATTGTTATGCTACACAAAAGCCATTCCAAAGTCTCAATTAAAATATAAAAATAAGGGTTTTTAAATTATTATTCACCAGCAGAATGGAATATATTTTACAATATACCATTTAAATGTATTAGAGATACAACTTTACTTTGGTTTCAATATAAAATTCTACACAGATTTCTTGCTACTAACACATTTCTATATACAATACATTATATTAATTCAAATAAATATACTTTTTGTAATCGTATGCCAGAGACAATTGAACATCTTAGATTCTATTTTATGATTGTTGTTATGTTGAGGAATTTTGGAAAGATATTACAAACTGGATATTCAATACTATAGAACTTATTAGAAGAGTGCATAATTATAGATAAACATATTACCATTTTGGGTCTGCTTGAAAAAACAAATACATATGCAATAAATTGGTTAATTATTAACATAAAAATATTATATTTATTCCATGAAAATACAAAAACAAAAATTAAACTTCTCTGTCTTAAAAACTATAATTAAAGAAAAGTTGGAAACTGAAAAATGTATCTTTTTCATGGTAAAATGGTAATTATGAAGGTTTCAAGACAAAATGGGAGCAGTGGTATAATACATTCCAAACATAAAAGTTGATTAAATCTTATTAAATATTGAGATATATTTATTTCTAAAATACCTTCTTCACACTTTATATTCCTTCACAAACATTTTCAGATTACTTTCTTGTATCAATACTAATTCCGTACATAACATCTTTTCCTTTTTCCTTTTTTTTTCCTTCTTGGCCCCAGATAATAATAATTTAAAAAAATTAATAAAAAACAAAATAAAAAACAAACAAAACATCAACAACAACAACATACATAAAGTGTGTGAATTATATCTATTAGTATGTATATATTTTGCCATTTATATGTATGTATATAAAACTGTGTATACCATATAGAATTTAAAAAATATTGTGAGACGGTGAGCTCAGAGCACCTCAACCCTGACACTGCCATTTTATATTCTGGGGACAATTAAAAAAAATTAAAAATAATAAAGTAATATATATATATTATAAACAGAAGACATAACACTGAATACATTTTTGTAATACGTACTGATGGCTGACTTACTCACTAAAGAAGGAATCTTGTAAATATTTTCTGTATAGTGGGCAATATAAGCTTGTCCCTTGAGTTTTATGTCATTGGTGTTACTGTATATACTTAAGAGAAAACAAAAGAAACTAAATGCTCTCTGGATGAAACATTCCACCGGTAGATATTGGCCATCAAACTTATTTGTCAAAAACATCAGACATACATGTATGAACAGTTGTGAATAGTTTTCTTTAAATGTTAAGAATGTGTTGTCAAAATATAAATGTATGTTTATTCACTGTCATTGGTGCTACAATCATATTTATGTAATGGTTAATAATTTTAAGAAACGTTTTGGATGTTATTATAGACATCGTATGTCTGTTACAACATGCACTTTTTCAGTTTTCTCAACTGTTTCTTTAGAGTGCATGAATTAATTATACACTTATTTGTCATTGGTGTTACCTGTCATTGGTGATACCAGGTACTGAGTAACACCAATGGCCAGTAGTAATACCAATGACAATGCGTTTTAATAAGATGCCGTTTTTCTCGCTTTGCATATTTTTTAACATGATTTGAAAATTAAAGGGACTTGTGCAGCATCATAGATGCATAATGGCATTTTGGGTAAAATAAATGTTTTGCTGGAATGTAAAGAGTATATCTTCAACGTCCCTAACTGCGTTATGCTTGGTTCGCGCAATTAACATCCAATTTGTTGTTGTCTGCTTGTCGTTCATTTGTGAGGTTTTCCTTCACAGTTAGTGAAGATTTCCATTAACAATAAAGTTCAGACAAGTAAGTATCTAAATACAAAACTTTACAAACTCCTAAAACCATTCAGTTTACTATAGTCCATCCCATCCTTCTACAAAAGTGTTTTTTGTTAATAATTTCAGTTTGGTTTGAGTAAGAAGACAAGTAAAAGTGTTTTTGAAAGAAAAAAAAAGATTACTATTTTTGTGTCCAATTTACAAAACAATCGGCTGAGAAATAAAAGTAAAGTTTGTTTTATTTAATGACGCCACTAGAGCACATTGATTTTTGATCTTATCATCGGCTATTGGACGTCAAACATATGGTCATTCTGACACTGTTTTTTAGGGGAAAACCCGCTGTCACCACATAGGCTACTCTTACGAAAGGCAGCAAGGGATCTTTTATTTGCGCTTCCCTCAGGCAGGATAGCACAAACCATGGCCTTTGTTGAAGCAGTTATGGATCACTGGTCAGTGCAAGTGGTTTACACCTACCCATTGAGCCTTGCAGAGCACTCACCAGTCTACGCCAGGAAAGGCGAGTGATCACTCCCGCTCCCCTCCACACTCGCCTGGAAGGTTTTAGGAGAGTGGCAAACTGATCGCCTCTAACTAAAATATTTAATACATTTTATTTGACACATCATGTGATTGCTCGCCTAGAACAATTTCAGGAGAGTCATCTTCAGCTCGCCTTGATTTTACTCATGGCGAAGACTGCTCACTCAGGGTTTGGAGTCGGTATCTGGATTAAAAATCCCATGCCTCGACTGGGATCCAAACCCAGTACCTACCAGCCTGTAGACCTATGGCCTAACCACGACACCACCGAGGCCGGTCGGCTGAGAAATAAATAACGTAGTAAATTTCATAGTATAAAAAAGGCGTTCCCTGTGGAACCGACTAAGAGTCGTTTTTGTTTATTCCTTAAAATTACTGATATCGGGGCCCACGTACTTGACTCCTAGAAATTGACTTACAATGGAGGAAGATGATTAACATTTGGTGCGTGTCACATGACCTCATACGTGCCAGATCAGCAAGGCCAAATCATTTAATGTTTATGACTTTTAAGCCCTCTGTGCCCATTGGGCTATTTCTCGTTCCAGCCAGTGCACCACGACTGGTATATCAAAGGCTGTGGTATGTACTACCCTGATTGTGGGATGGTGCATATAAAAGATCCCTTGCTGCTAATCGAAAAGAGTAGCCCATGAAGTGGCGACAGCGTGTTTCCTCTCTCAATACCTGTGTGGTCCTTAACCATATGTCTGACACCATATAACCGTAAATACAATGTGTTGAGTGTGTCGTTAAATAAAACATTTCTTTCTTTTTTAAGCCCTCTGTTGGTATAATTCGTTTTCAGTTATTATATATTCGATCTGCAAAAGGTACATGTATGCTACATTTTTGTGTCTGACTGCAGTGAATAGTAGACAAATAATCCATTCATAGCAATTGTAAATAATTGTATAAATTCTGTTAATTAAGAATCAACTCATTAGAAAATTGATATTTTACCATCTACTCACTGGATATCAAGTTTTAGCGATGGGTGTTAGTAAAACGCGGACCGGACCAGAACGCTGGACAAACTGATTTATTCCTTAAAAAAAAAAATTAAACAAAGTGTTCGTCCACTGTGCATAGTTCAGAAATATATTTTTTATCATGCAGTTGTTTTTAAAAATTGAAAATGTCAAACCGCACATGCACGGAAATGTTATTTTTTTCAAATGCTAAACGCAGTTAGAAACTACAAGATCTAACCTTTCCTGTTTAAGAGGTTAACTTTATCATAAAGAAAAGTTAAAATCATACAGAAAATGTAGTCAAATATCGGAAAATTACATTACATGTTTTCATTTCCAATAATTAAAATAGCTTTTTAGTTAAAAGGAAAGAGTTACCTCTTTTGAATAATGACACAGTTCATATGATTTATTTCTTGAATAATTTGTTTGATTTGCTGTATAGTGTACATGTGTGTACTGAAAACATTAGAATGACATCACATATTTATAAGCTTATAAGGCATCCTCGTTTTCTGAAAACATTTAATGTAGAGGTTTGTAGTGCTTGCGTAAAAGCAAAAGTAGGATTACAACAATTTACTTGTTATTGGGAATACAAGTATACAGTAAAATAGATTTTGAGCCTTAATATAAGCACGAAAATAACTACATAAATTAATGAATTAATAAATCTTTAATTTAATATTTAAACAAAATTAAAATTTTGTCTTAATTTAGTATATTTTTAAAACTGTCTGACCTGCCATATCTTATCAATACAGAAACACACAATTATTCAAATAGGCCTTTAATACTTAAAGGTTGAAGACCCCCCCCCCCCCCCCCCCCCCCCCCCCCCCCCCCCCCCCCCCCCCCCCCCCCCCCCCCCCCGCCCCCCCCCCCGAAAAAAACATATTTAAGAAAATATTTATTACACATATTTGCTAACAAATAGTGGTAGTCTCAAGAATAATAGTGTCTCAAGGATATAGTGTTGAATGTCATTGGTGTTACACATTGTTATTGGTGTTACTGTTTTTGTCACTGGTGTTACACAAGAATATTTTAGCTGTCATTTCTTAAAGTCGCACGCCCTAGTTCCATCCAGCGAAAATAAATTATAATTTTGGTTAATCTACAAACTTGTAACACACTTAGATCACGTTTTTATAAAATGGAGTGAAAAAGCAGGTTTTATATCGATAAATACCATGGATATACTATGTCCCAATTGCTTGAAATAATTTTGAAAGTTAGTATTCTGATGTCACTGGTAGATGTCGCTCGAAGCACAAAAATGCCTACGTCACGACAAATTTCACAGAGTGTGCACAGACTTGGGGTGCGTTCCTTTCACCTTTCCTGGACATGTTCCAACTGTTCTGTCCTGGACAGCGAAAGGAATGAGTTTGGAACAGGAAGTTACTTTACGAACATGGGTGCTTCTGTTTAGGAAGTGGCTGCTGCAGCAATCATGATACTTGAATCGGAATAAGACGCCACTGACCATGTTGACTATACTACAGTGTTTGAAATAATACATTTTATATATTTTGTATAAACTGCAATTAGCCTACATTTGCTATTCGGAACCGGGTACTAGTGCCTAACCTATTGTTATTAGCAATTAGATGCACCGTTTATTATTGATAGTGGTGGTGGGTGGTAGTGGTGGTGGTGGTAGTAGTAGTAGTAGTAGTAGTAATAGTAGTAGTCGTCGTCGTCAGGGGTGGAGAGGTGCTTCCCCTCCCCAGGACGAAAATGTAAGATTTCTTTTCCTACTCTGTTTAAATAAAGGTAACAATATGGCTTGTGTCCCCCACCCTCACCCACCAAGGTTGTATCCCCTCTCCAGATATCGTAAGACTTAGCAAAATTATTGGTTTTAAGGGTTTGTAACGTTTTGTATTGAGATACTTACTTGTCTGAACTTTATTGTTAATAAAAATGTTCACGAACTGTGAAGAAAAACCTCACAAATGAATAACAAGCAAACAACAACAAATCTGATGTTGATTGCGCGAACCATGCACGAGAAAACAAATCGAACCTAAATGATAACGGTCACGTGGTATACCAACGTCACGTTGAAACGGGAATATCCCCTCTGAAAATAGATTAGACCTTGTCTGCTCAACTTTTTTTTCTCAGAGGCGCGTCCGTTTGTAAGAAATATGAAAAATGCATTTTGTGGTATTACAAACACCAGGATTACCAAAAAACACTTGAGGTGAATGGAAATGTATATTCTAAATAATAAATGGTAAGTAAAGTGCAATTTTATTTGTGAAAAAATGGGTTTAATAGCGAAAAACAACGGCGTAATGGTTAACAACTAGGGCGTGTCCCTTTAAGAAACTTTATTTTTGAAATTTAAATTGTTTATTTAGGAAAGCATACCTTCTACCTTTATGACTTTCATGAAATTTATTTTGAAGGACTCCATATTTTTAAATAATTAAAACTGCTACAGTGTATAATTTAAGTCACATATAGAATATCCGTGTGGAAATGCACAATTACACCCTTGGATAGTTTTTAATTCTAAAGTTATTCCATACATGTTATTAGGGACACCCAAATAACACATCTATGTGCTCTTGATCACTATAAACCAATTGGATCACACTGCTGAACTACCCCACTTGTCCGATAACGCCAATGACATAATGAGCCTGTTCATAGAGTAACGTGTCTGCACGTGCAGGCCGATTACAGTTCTGCGTGGCAAGATATAATTTTATGTTTCTTTGTTCAACTAATTCCCAAAAGTAAACAATAAAAATTAATATCTTTTGTTTTATCTTGAATTTGTATTTTGAAAAGTGACGCTTTTTGTAGAATGACCCATACATAAAAATTTTTATAAGAGGTTAAGTACATGTAATATTAATATTATTCCGCTGGAAATAGTTCGACCCGTACCCCTCTATATCAAAGGCTCTAAACACTAACCCTATCCCTATCCCTAAAACTTCCCTAACCATTAAAATGGGGGTACGGGTCGAAGTCTTACCTTTAGGGATAGGATTAGGGTTAGTTTTAGAGCCTTTGATCTAGAGGGGTATGGGTCGAAGTTTGGTTTGTTTAACAACACCACTGGAGCACATCAATTAATTAATCATTGGCTATTAATTGGATGTCAAAAAGGGTACTGCATGGTCGAACTCTTTCCACCATTCTGTTGCTGTGGCTATATATACGGTCGCCATGTATATAGCCTCGACCAAACCATGAACCTTGCTTACAATATTCATTGGTCATGACTGGTTATGCAAAACCAGATGTATTACTTGAATTTGTTTTTGCATACACAGTATCCCATAAATAGTGATTTTAAATTTTGAGGGTTTTTTGTTTGTATTTAATAAAGAAAGGACACAATCTATTGAATTGCTTGAACACCCCTAAAATAAACTTGTCCAATACATATATATTAAATTTATTTTGTTGTGTTTCACAAGGGGTGTCCACTCTAACATCTTGCAATTTGGTACCCACATTTGTAACATATGTACATGTATTTGTGGCTTTTGCATCTTTGAAGGGAATGTATGGGATGTAAACTGACACACTTGAGCATTCTCAAATATTCAAGTTGGCAGCCAAAACATAGAACTGACAATACCTTGGATTCTATTTCACTAGCAGGGAATATTTAGTTTTTCAAAATTTCATTAGCAATATTTAAAAAAAATTATTAGCAATATTTCTAGTCAATTGAAAATTGATTAGCAACTACTGTTTATGTCCTAAAATTGTGTAGCGATCTCTGAAACTTGAGTAGCGAATCGCAACGCGATACTCAACAAAATGTTTGCTGCCAAGAATAAATATTAAACAATTTATTACTGTGTTTTAGGAACCACTGAATTCCCTTTTTAAATTACCCATGTTAATCACGAGATTGTGTCATTATTTAAATCCAAGATGGACACCAATATGGCTCCCACAATGTGAAAATAGTTTTTTTGCATCCTACATCACCTAGTGCTGCTGTTAAACAAAACAAACCTCTGCTACATCATCTTAAAGTGCCTCTGGAATGAAACACGCATTTTGCTATCTTTTGGTACCTATATATATCATGTTTACAATGTATATGCATCCTACTTAATTTTAAAAAGATCTGAAAAGCTGTCTTTTATATACAGTCAAACCCGCTTATTTGCATACCCTCGGTGCTGCTCGATTTTGTGCAATTAACCGGGTTAGTCGATTAACCGATAGAGTACCGACTTTCACTTTGTAACAGCCATCCAACTACAAAGTGGCATGGGAGACAGTCTAGCATAATGCGGTACTTCATACCAGAACTATTACAGTTAACACATGTCACATGCAGTTGGATATATATAAATGTAAAAAAATATATCTATCGATATATATATATATAATTAGCATGACGTTTTTGTTTTAATCTTCCAGACCAGAAATCATTTTTAAAAAAACCAACAACGTCCGTCACTAGGCGTCGTTTTCTAAAAACACAAACTGGCGTCGTTTTCTAAAAACACAAACTTTGTGCATTAAAAAAAAAAAAACACTGACCATCCACTAGTGTAAACAAAGTGTATTAGCCATGTAGTTAATGAGATAAACTTGAAACAACAGAACCATCAAAAAGTTCACGTTTCATCGGTGCACGTGTTTACAAAATGACATCAGTTTCCGGAATTACCGGGCTGTTGATTGACCGAAGAGAATTACGTGAACTTGTATGCATTTGCTGGTATGGTGTTCTTTCCATCCCAAAAGATATGGCAAGCTTTGGTATTATTTGTGATCCCCAAATAATGACTTTGCTATTGTTAAGCAATTAAAGTTAAGCTCGGCTAGTGAGTCGTTATCAGTTCCAGCAGTCTGCATTGCATGCATGACCGGTCTAACTGACCTTCATGGTGCGGTCCGACTGATTGGTGTCTAACAATATAGCAGAAACTTAGGGACGATCCATAAATAACGGTCTTTGTTATGTTTGTTTTTTTGACGACCTCCCCCACCAGTCTTTTTTTTTCCCGCTACATTTTCCGGGAAGCAAGTGATAAATCGTTTCTTTTGCGTTTAACAGATATAGCGTACACTGCATCTAATGAATAAGTGAACAACAACCCTTTCTCGGTCACATTTATTAAAAACATAACCGCCTAGGACGATTGATCTGTAATCTTTTAATTATTAACAAGGCTTCTCAACATAACGTAATAATTGATACAGAACAATGATTTCCCTGAACACGTCAATCGAATAGGGCCTCAATAGTTGAGTGCGCATGCGTACAAGCGCACAGGTGGTACTTCTAAAAATAATAGTCGGAGAGTTACCGGTTATTGAGATTGCATCTGATTAACAGCAATATATTGCAAACAAAACATTAGGTCTTAGGTTTATTCAACTTAATTATGTCATTCTTAAATCTTGTAGTCGGGTATTGTGATTCACCAGTAGTAACGTGCACACCATCTCATTTGCATGTCACACGTAGACTAAACAGTGATTACAGTCGGCTTACCACACAGTGAGCTCAAACAAAACAGATTAATCGGTGATTTATTTGAGGTTTTTTTTTGCCAAAGTTTGATAGACATTCTCAGTCATTTGTGACATTAATTTAGCACACACAAAAAAAATATATCGTTATTTATATGTGCAAATAACCGATATATAGCCTGTAGTCTGTGCAATTAACCGGATGTTTTGTAGTGTTATAAGGGCAAATGGTTCCGTGTTGGGTGAAAATAGTCGATTAACCGAAATATATAAACCGATGTGCAAATAAGTGGAGATGACTGTATTTGTAATAATCGATCGCATTATAAGAACACTCGAAGCTACATGCCGAGTTACATAATAACGCGTGACGTCACAACAGGGCTTGTCTAGCCGCAGTTATCAAAGAGAACGATACATATAGAATACTAAACGAGCTTGCCTGTTATACCATTTTTATGAAATGAGTGAACAGTTTTGGTATCTGGCGAGCGAAAGCGAGTCAGATACCAACACTGTTCATAAAAATGGTATGACAGGCAAGTTTGTTTAGTATTTTATTTATTACAAACCAACTAGGAACAAACTGCAATGCAGAAGTAAGCAGATGTTGAGACCTACTACACATTATTTGTCTACGAACTGGGTCAGCAAGTGATCTACGTCACGCCGATATTACACTAGTTAGATATTGAGTGATTTTGTTATGACATGAGCAATATCTTACACTGGTGTGTAATAAAGATGCTTTCGAGACATTTTGGATCCGGTGTAGGTTTGGCCCTAAGCTGACATGTGGGACCAGAATACGAAAAATCAGCACACGAAACTATTCAATTTAATTTTTTGTAATATCGATATGTGAATACTGTTTGACATATTCTACGATAATAAATAATTTGTGTCGTAAATTCCATAGCATGAAAGAAGGCGTTTTCTGTGGGACAGACTATAGAACATCCATGAAATACTGGACATTGTTTACATCACGAGGCTATCTTGGTAAAAACAAATTGACAATTGTAGCCCACAGGAAAGGACCGTATAGGGTAGAATCTGCAGTGATCATCTTTTGACTTGTAGCCCACAGGAAAGGACCGTATAGGGTAGAATCTGCAGCGATCATCTTTTGACCAAAGACTGTGATAATCACTACTAATTGACGTTATGGTGGGGGTTTTTAAAAGCAATTAAAAATGCTTGAAAATAAAGAAAATATATGTATATTTCGGATTATACTCAATAAAATATATAACGTGTTCGTGTGTAAATATAAAAAAAATATATGTAGTCAGGACGGCTCTGTACAGAACATTCCTATACAGGGCGGTCTAGTATTCTCTACTTAGATTCTCTACTTAACTTTTAATGTTATTATTACTCCGTATGTTTCAAATTTAATTATAAGTATTGTCTGTTATTTCTTTTACGTTCATCTAGGTATGAACAAAAAAATCATCCACACACTTATGTGAGAACGGCTTCGCCGATTCACACAGTTTACGGATGATTTATTTTGTTCATATACCCCGATGAATGTAAAAGAAATAACAGACACTCCTTAAATAATAATAATAATAATAATAATAATGATATATAAATATATATAGAGTGATGACGGCTCTGTACAAGACGTTCCTACACAGGTCCGTCTAGTATTTTATATACTTAGATATGGTGGAAAACACATTAACAGTAAAGAAAATAAATATATTTTGTATAATACTCAATGCGTTCGTGTTGACACTGTATAAAAACATGTGTATGGGTAAACAGAACGGCACCTACCTTCACACACACACACACACACACACACACACACACACACCCCTTTCAAATCCCCCTTTTTTAAATTCCCACTTTATGGATATACATGTAACAGCATAAAATCTCTTTCTTTTTTTTTACTTTTCCTAATTAGATAGACACTAAGAAAATGCAACAAAACACATTCTGATATATATATATATATATATATATACACACACACACACACACATATATATATATATACACACACACATATATATATGTGTATGTATGTATATATATATATAGTGTGTGTATGTATATATATATATATATATATATATACTCTCTCTCTCTCACTCACTCACTCAAATATATATATCGATCGATGCCATAACCTGTCGATGCCATAACCTATGGAATCTGTCAAATGTTTTGTTTATACTTTTTACGAGATAGTCTTTTAATCTGGCGTTATGAAAACCCTCGGATACAAGTCGCAGAAACTTTGTCCAAGTTGTTGCACTGCTTTTTAATTTGAACCATTCCACTGTAAATTTCAGCGGACCATTTTGCTCGGCCATTATAGCATCTAATTCGAAATATGTACATGTTAGTTGCCACAGTTCAACATCTCCTGTGAAGCTACTCAAGTCGCCCATAAAAACCTGTCTGTTATGCCCCCCAATTTGTTATTAGCCATGATAGAGACTATTTCGTCAAGGGACGTTACTCTTTGCACGCATGCGCAATAGGAATGTGAAAGTAGTCTATTGGCAATTGTGGCAACTGACAGGCCAAATACTGTATATATGTAGGCCTATGTATATATATATATATATATATATATATATATATATATATACATATACACACGCACACACACACACAGTGAAACCTCGATAATCCGGACAGTATGGTTTTTCCTAAAAGTGTCAGGTTTAACAAACTTCCGTAGTACTGAATCATACCTGAAGATTTATTTTCCTTGAATGGCAAACTAGTAAAAGAAATAAGCAACAAATTTACAGATTTGTATAAACCTTTTTTTTATAAAAAAATAATTGTAAATGAATATTTAAGAAAAAAACTATTCAATTTTAAAAGTCATTTCTTAACTAGATTTTTAATTTTAAAATGTATTTGTTCGAACATTTTTCTTTCAATTTCAAGGATGTACTTTTGTTGCATTTTCATTTCTTGGGATTAGTTCAAAAATAATATACAGTTGCGTTTTACCAATGACAATTGGTCTCAATTTTAGTAATTACATTTTAGAAAGGCAATAAATGTTAACAAAACGGTATGCTAGATTAATGAACCATGTCATTCCCACGTTGAAGGAAAATTATCGATCAGTGGAGAAACAACTAAACATAGTCAGTCGCAGGTGTGAGACCTCGAGTAGTGACGAGTTCTCTAGGATAACCCCTTTTTGTGTGTCATAGGCTAAAAATAGCTCTGCTGGCATCGGACAAGTGTTTTTCATCGAGGCGTTTCCGAGAAAAAAATTACTATAAAAAAATGGGTTGCTTTTTTAAAAATAACTCTTTTATGTATTAATGTAAACACTATTTCCGTCCATACATCTAATTAAAATGTGTCTTTACAGAGGCACTTTAAACGTAAAGCAAAGATAATGTTGTGAAAGTCTGAGTTTTAGGGGTTAAGGAATTAATTTTAAGCAACTTCTTGCTAATTGGAATTGGAAGCTATGAAAGTTAATAAATTTATAAATTATCTGTGTCTGTCTGTCTTGGGGAGAACACCCTTGGGGCACCATAATTTGTTCGACCCATTGGCTAGTTCGGACCAAGCATTCGGCTACCTTCGGGAGTATCCATGACCCTATATAATTTGAGATTATTGTTTAAAGCTGCAGTCCCTGGAATATTTTTTATTATTTAAGCAGTTAGAATAAATAATCCAGTTCTGTTTGGTACATAAAAGGTCCACCACATTGCTATAGTTTCGCAATGCTAGCTTATCTGCATTATCTAGGTCAACTACAAACGCAATGGCCAGCTTTGTTTTTCTTCATTTAGCGGGACGCCAGTAGAACTGGAACTTTATGTGATTTGCGCAGGCGCTGAGCTTCTCATGTGATTTTGAACAAATTTAACTGTCTTGATTGAGGGGTCGTCTCATATCTCCGAAACATTTATATACCCATAGAGGTATGGTACAACACCTTTTCAGTGGTCAGTGGGGGATTTGCCGTGAAATTTTGACTGTGGCCAGTAGTTGGCATACACGTTACATGTAAGGGGAAGAGGTGTTTTGTTCGATTTACATAACATTTATCAAGACTATGCTATTTCTATTTATTACTGAGACCTAAAAAGTTGTTTTATGGAAATGCGCGGTCGGTCTAGGATCGATCCCCAACGGCTAGGTGGCTCGTTCCAGCCAGTGCGCCATGACTGGTATATAAAAGGCCATGGTATCTGATATCCTGTCTGTGGGATGGTACATATAAACGATCCCTTGCAATTTTTTTTTTTTTAAATGTAGTGGGTTTCCAAGGCGCATGTGCAGGGATTTCAGCGGGTTTGGGGTCATAGACTGTGTTGAGCGAAGTTTATATATGGGGTCATGCTCCCCCAGAATTTTTTTTTTTTTTTTTAGCTTGGTCAGGTAAAGGTTTTGACCCCCAATACCCATCCCCTGCACATGCACCCGTTTCCTCTTAAACCAATATGCTCTAACATTGATGTTGTTATACAAAACAAACTAACTTTACCCTTTTCTCCTTTGGCTATCCATGCCACACACCTGTCATTCCCCATCAGCTTTTAGCTGTGGGCTTAGTGTGACCACTTTGGAGAGTGTTCAGTAGTTATTTCTGGCATTGTTAAGAGGCAGGGGCAGGATATAGCCCAGTGGTGAAGCACTCGCTTTAAGTGTGGTCAGATTTCATACTTTCATCAACTCGTGCTGATAAATTATGATATTACAAGATATTCGGGGGAGTATCCTCTATATATGGTCACAAATCACATTTGGAACACCATGCATGGTACATGTATTTGCTGACCTGTCTGTGGAAAAGTCCATAGATATATATATAAAATCCCTTGCTATTAGTTAGGAGTGTGTAGTTTTCTCTCTTACTAGACATGTTTTAAATAAATATATGTTAGATAAATAAATGCAATTTAAAATGTGATGATGTGTCATTAAACCAATATTCCTTTCTTTCCATTTTGACTAGATGTGTTACTTTTAACCAGTTGAACTCAATACCAAAGACCCATCTTAAAACCTAAACTCAATTCAATGCCACAGAGCCAAATTTGACTATTAAATCTCTTCTTCTTTTTTGTTTCCAGGAATAGCCCTACTGAAGTAAATGTGATTACGAATTCTCTCGATTTTTCATCAGGGAGTACTTTCACTGAGCTTGGACAGGAAGATCCGAATTTCGTTCACTTAGATGACAGATATAAATGTTGTTATTGCAAACACGTTCTTCGCAATGCAATGCAAACAAGGTGATTGTACACTGAATCATCTACTCTTTATATATATAATTTTTTAATACATTTTCTTGGCTAAAACACTGGATGCACCTTAATTTGTTTGACTGGCCTGCATATCTTCAACTGTGCATGATTCCCACAAGCATGTTTTCATTTTTGCAAACTTGCTGCATGCAAATATTCAACTGTGCAAGCATGTCTACACTTGTCGAAGCTTGCGCATGGTTCCACACAAAAAAGGCTTAGTTTGTTTAGTTGAATTTGAACAGAAAAAGCTACGTCCAAATCATTTTCATGGTTATTTTTTTAAAATTCAGAACTTCTCACATGATTTATTAAATTCAATGGGAATAGTGGTTAAACAATCAAACATACATGTAACAGATTTAGATAGTATTTACAATGATAATTAAAACAAAATTAAGATTAATACATACACATGCTAATCTAATATGGTTAAAACAGGTACATTTTGTAATTATTGGATTTTCAATTGGCCCCCAAAATAACAACATAGGCATGGCCATGAGAGGATGACTTGGGCCATGTTTGGTTGAAATTTGCCTGGTGGAATTTGAGAAGACGTTGAAAATGTCTGAGCCAATCGGAGGCCAGGGTGACCATCTTGGATTTTGAATCAGCCCCAAAAATAGCAATACTTTGTCAGGTCCATGAGAGGATCGTTTGAACCAAGTTTGGTTGAAACCTGGATGGAGGACCTTGAAAAGAAGTTTTAAAATGTCTCTGTCGATTGAAAGCCAGGCTAGCCATGTTGGATTTTGAATCGGCCTGAAAAATAACTATTTGGTCAGGGCCATGAGAGGATAATTTGGAATAGATTTGGTTGAAATCTGCTTGTACGTGGACCTTGAAAAGTCAAAAACAACTCGGTCAATCAAAGGCCACAGCAGCCATCTTGGATTTTGAAACTGCCCCAAAAATAACAACTTCTTGGTAAGTGCCATGAGAGGATCACTTGGACCGAGTTTGAAACCTGCCTGGTGGAACTTAAGAACTAAAAAGGTCTCAGTTAATCAGAGGCCAGGGTGGCCATCTTGGACCGTTTATGTAATTACAACTTGGTGATTGATGAAATCATGAAATTAGGGTCAGTGGCTTTAATTAAGTTTTGGGTCAACTCTGACCTTAAAATGACTTTTACAGACATCCTTTGATAGCTATCTTTATATAAGTTAATATTCTTAAAACACAGAACTTCTAAACTTTACATTTTGTAAAGTTTGGGGTTTTTTAGTTGGTTTTTTTCACATAAAAAGTATTCTTTAAAACCTTAATTTATCAACTGAAGTTAGTTTCAAGCAAACTATATTATTTAAAACATTAAGTTGTGTGTCGCCTTGTGCGGTGTCGAGACTGATGCAGACACATTTATGAGATTGCTAGTATGGTTTTGTATCCACTTTTGTGTTTTAGATCACATTTCCACATGTACCCCTACATGTACATGATCTGGTTGGAAAAAAACATTCACAGCCATACTCCGTACAAATGGACACAGTGTTATGTTATTCCATTGTGTGTGATTTTAGCCGTATCTGTGTTTGCATATGCACAAGAGGACACTTAACTTTAGTCTCATTATTGTATTACATTCTTCTCAAACTAATCTGTTAGTCATTTCGAAAAAAAAAAAGCATATACTTTCAGTATGCAAAACAATATGCTTAAACTTCAGTTGGATTTTAGAATGAAAGTAAACTTATATCAGTGCTGTATATTTTAGATGTGGACATCATCTGTGTGAGAAGTGTGTGGGGGAAATCTTTACTGTTGACTGTCCAGCTGCTGAAGAAAACTGTGAACGCCTGAAACGAAATGATGTAAGAATTAACTATACAATGTATACATTTGTCCCTGGTCGCCTATATAAGTAGCTATTATTGCACTGTAAAACATATTTTTAGCCTCAACTGAAGGTATGTGGGTGGTTGTCAGAATGCCCTGATTATACTAACTTTATGACTGTTGTACATTGATAAAAAAAAAAAAAAAAACACCCCCTAAAAAAGATTTTTAAAATTTGTATAATTCAAGTAATATACATGTAGTTCAAAATGTATATAACATATTTTAATTAATCATGCCATTTTCTGCATTTATTGAAGTTCGTTTTTTGTAGCTTACTTTTTTTTATATTAATACAAAATGCCACAAAATATAAAACAAAATGTTACACATGTACATGTATATAGAGAATAACTACGGTAGTTAATGACAGGATATCTGCTTTATCCTGTGACAGTAAGAATGAGAAATTGCACGATGCTCTGCCGAGCGGAATTTCTCATTCGGCTTGAACAGGATAAAGCAGATACCCAACATCATTTACATTAACTAGTTATTTATTATCTTTATCCTGCAGACCATAAAAATTAAGGGAAAAAGCTATTATTTCTGTTATTTCAGTCACATTGACCTGGAAGTCAAATGAGCGATTTTGTAATGTAGCTATGCATGTGATGTCGCATGAGTGACATCAAAAGTCATATCTTGCTAGTAAGAGGATATGACTGCTTTGTCTGTCATCATATTCTGTCAGTGTAAAAGTGATTGCAGAATAAAACCAAATAATAAATTTCTGCTTTTACAGACATCGAAATCAGCAAATTGTCTGGTAACCCATTTATAGGTTATCACAAAATACAAATCTGGTAACCTATAGGTTATGACCAGACCTGTCAATCCCCCAGATTCCGTCGGAGTCTCCCGGTATTTGATCAAATCTCCCGTCACCTGCGCGGGAGACAATTTCTTCTGTTAAATGACATTTTTGTAAGAATAAAAAAAAATCGATCCTGTTTTGCCAAAATTACATAAGGGAAGTAACTCATTCTCATTCGGAAAATGTTGACTACTTTCGGTTTCTGAGAATGTAACAGGCCGAATTGTCCTGACTGTTTAACCTTTGCCGAAGTAAGACTTGTGGGATATTTATATTGTTAAAAAAGCATATGGAGGCTGTGTATTGCCATTCATGATTCAGTGTTGCCATATATATAACTATCCAATTTAGTTCTAATAACGCCACTGAATTGTAAAATGTCTTCCCACTAGATTACATAATGCAACTATGATGAATCGGAAGTGCCAGACTCTGGCCCAGAGTTGACAGCGATACACACGATGCATGTTAAAATCACATGTCACAGCAAGACAACGAAAAGACCAATTAGCTATATAAACAAACTTGTGTCAGTTAATTTTGTATGTTTACGCAGTGAAATGTTGGTAACAACGGTATTGTTCAAGAGATTATTTTTGTACATTTAATAATTGTTGTGTTCGACATAAAGTTACTCACGGAACTGGGTATAATTCCGGTAAATTTCACACGATGTCCGTAATGAGGTTTTACTTATGATTAATGGAAATAAAATATTTATTGCATCATTATAATGATTTTAAGTAAGTACCACGCCACTGTTCCTCATAATAGTAAAAACTGAATATTAATTTATAAGATTTATATAAATTTTTCTTAGGTACTTACAGCTACACTAACCACACATGATGATGTAACCTGTAAGGCTGTAAGTGTAATACCGTAAATGTACTAATTAATTTTTTAATTTCTTGTTCCTGTTCTTAACATTTTTGGATGAAAGAGTTATTTAAAAAAAAAAATGTATTAAATCATAATAATATTTAAACTTTAATTTTTTTTATAATAATATATATTTTTAATTAATTAATTGTTTTAAATGCCAAGATCTAAGGTTAACAAGTATATATGACATGTAGTGTTCATATAACTTACTGTAATATATATATATATTTTAAATCTTGCGATTTTGGGTTAAATTGTGTTAATTTAAAAAATCTCCTGCTTTTTCAACACACACCTCCTGCTTTCTCTTGACTAAAGGTTGACAGTTCTGTATGACACATTTATATTTGCATCATTATTACTTTGAAATCCCTTCACAGACATTACTATTTCATTAATATCACTATTCCTAGTGTACTGATATTGTATGTGTATTAAAAGCCCCAGTCACACAGGCAATGTGACCATGATGCAACCTCGTGGAGACCAAAAAATTTGACAATCGCAGAGGTTTCAGAGGTCTCTGAAAGGTTTCACTGAGGTTGTTACAAGTCGCTACAAAGTTTCAAAGCGGTCGCAAAACCCAATCAGTCGCAGCCAGTCTTTTGAACATGCACAAAAGACTGGCTGCGACCGATTTGTTCCCTCAGAGGTCTCACTGGTCTGCTAGAGGTCTTCAAGCGGTCTTATTTTAATCGCAGATCGATTTCCACTGTGTGGCGATCGGTTTCGTCTAGACAAGGGTGTTGGCTCTTTGCACTCTAGTGGTGACCTATCTGTGATTGATCAGTGATGACCAACCAGGGCTTCATCGGTGATTGGTAGTCGATCAGTTGCAAAGTGGTTTCAAAGCGTGCACTGACCATTCGCTATCGGGTTTGCATCATATCACGATATAAAAAAAAATCTATCTGTGGATTACAGCATCATTTTGTCACAAGTATTCACAGAGATCACATCAAAGATTTTTTTATTATTTCAATTATTTCTGGTCCGTAAAGGCAGGAAAACAAAAGAAACAGCTCCAGAATCTTGCAGAGAAATGATTTATTCTCAAAAGCACCCTTTTTATATGCATTATGTTTTGATTGGTGATCAATCGACACCTAGTCACAGATCGATCTCAACTAGTTGCAAGCATATCGCCTGCGGTGAACAGTTGCCGATTAGGTGCTGATCAATCACCGACAAGTTGCAACACTTATCGCTGATTGATAGGCGATCATATCCTGATTCCAAATGTGGGCAGAATTGGTCGCACCGGTCTCAACCAATCTCAACCAGTCTCAAGCAATCACCATTGAAATCAGTCGCCAAGAGGTTGCATCGTGGTCCCATTGTCTGTGTGACTGGGGCTTAAATAGGTAGTGTACAGGGATCACCCTGTCCATTGCCATGGGTCATGAAAAAGTAGATTCTGCTGCCAAATCTGCTTTAAATTTGTCCCATTCCTGGTGTCCCCTAAATATTTCAACCAATATATTGTAGCAAACAAGCTTCATTCTGTCAAGCCAGTTCTGGGAGAGTGCAGTCCTCCTACAGATGGTGCAGGAAGGATGGGGTGGTTTTGTGTCATGCTGGCCTCGGTGGCGTCATGGTTAAGCCATCGGACATAAGGCTGGTAGGTACAGGGTTCGCAGCCCAGTACCGGCTCCCACCCAGAGCGAGTTTTAACAACTCATTGAGCTGGTGTAAGGCCACTACACCCTCTTCTCTCTCTCATTAACCACTAACAATTAACAACTAACCCACTGTCCTGGACAAACAGCCCAGCTAGCTGAGGTGTGCCAGGACAGCGTGCTTGAACCATAATTGGATATAAGCATGGAAATAAGTTGAAATGAAATGTGTCATGCTCGCATAGGTCATACACATTTTAACACATTCATTTACTTCAAAGAAGGACACTCCTCCTCGGGGTGAGCAGTGCTGATAAAGATCTCTTCTAATAGAAGCAGGTTTTCTCTAAAGACTGAAAGAATTACCAAAATATTTTATTTGACATCCAGTAGCCAGTTATTAATTAATTAAGTTGCTTTGGTGGTGTCGTTAAGCAAAAGAAACTTTAAAAAAAAAATGTATTAAGAGGTTTGACACTAACATTAAATTATATTTTACAGATTTATATGGATAATGGTGTCCGGAGAGAAATCCGGAACCTGTCTGTTCATTGCAAGAATTCCAATGTAGGATGTGAATTTTGTGCACCCTGTAAAGATATTGAGGTATGTTTTACAT
Source organism: Gigantopelta aegis (assembly GCF_016097555.1). Taxonomy (NCBI): domain Eukaryota; kingdom Metazoa; phylum Mollusca; class Gastropoda; order Neomphalida; family Peltospiridae; genus Gigantopelta; species Gigantopelta aegis. Next base: position 19,810,338 of record NC_054699.1, on the reverse strand, counting down.
TTCGTAAATCTTTTAACTCTACATCCATAGTTTAAAAATGTACTGAGGTGTTGTCAAAGAAATATTTCTTTCTTTCCTTTTATTTTAAACGTCCGTGAAAAACACCTGATGCCCCAAGTAAACTTTAGTTAAAATACTTACATGTACATATATTAATTCAGTTTGTTAGCTATCCTTAGCTGTGTATATCAGACCTTTTTATTCAGTAAATAATGAGTTATTTCCCTTTCAAGATCATGATACTTTCTTACAAAATAATTTTATAATCAGTATGCAGGGTTCGAATGGAGAAAACCTTGAAAAGCATGGAATTTTGAAAATCCATTTTCCAGACCTGGAAAAAGTATGGAAAAATACCTGTTTTTTGCGAGTATTTTCGCTGGACAACAATGGCGGCACGTCGCGGTCATTTTCAGGGATCGATAGCTGAATGTGACAGCTAATTTGATAATAAATTTGATCGTTTTACCAATAACGAAAATTACCAAATATTGCAATATGAATCGTAGCTCGGGTTCAAATTTTTTTTTCTTCGATTTTTTGCCTAATTTTAATCACCATTAGTCGATCTAAAAATAATAAAAATTACAAAAAAGACACGAAAATAATACTTACCGATTCATATATGAACTTTATTTCATGTATTTATAAAACATTTAAGTGAATATATGTGAGTAAAAATTATAAACTTGTACCCACTCAAAGTGTTTTTTGTTAAAAATTAATCCAGTAGTCTAAAGGTTAAAACAACACATCTTGATCGGGAATATATGTATAAAACTGGTAGATAACAATTTGATTGAAAAAAAACCCTGAATTAATGCACTAAAAGTATTTTTGTCAGCCTCGATCAACATGTTTTTGTATCACGAGTCAACACGTGTCTGTCAACGCTGTAATGATCAACCTTGTATATCAACTTACACAAGTTTACAGATAAGCTTCAATACATACCTTATTGTAATTTATGAATCAATAAATGAAATGAATGTTTTATTTTATCTGTTAACGTGAACATCCAAGCATACTTTGAATTTCCCTCCGAGTGACACAATGCAAAATGGCTGCACACAGATGTTGATTCTGCACTTACAGCATGGCCTATTTTAGCTATAGTCTTGTTTCAAAGTTATCATTGATTGTCCTATATGTCTAACGAACACTATTTGTGCTCATTTACAGTTAACAACAGACAACTTTTGTTGAATAATGATCAAATTTTTTGAGATTGGCTATTTTTTATATTGTCATTTTGTGTTGTCCAAACTAAGGAGCATGGAACACCAATTATATTTATCTCATTTGCATAATCTAAATGTTTCTGAAACAGACTATAACAGGAAGTGTTTGTTATTTAGAATTTTCAAAAAGTCGGATTCATTATTTGTTTGCTATTTCTGTAAACATCAGCGACAGAAGTGGTTGTTTTAATGTTTGCTGCGCAGACTTATGTGCCGTCATGCAGGCCAGTAAATACAGGGGGATGCCACTAAAAATGCGCTCATTACTTGAGTTTAAAAACATTAAAATTAAAATAACTTTCAGTAGTAACACGTTTATTGTTCCATTGTACTGTGGCAGTGAAACAAATATTTTTAAAGAAAGATTTTAACTTAAAAATATAACACAAATGTTTAGGTGCGCAGACTTAGGTGCCACCAGTGTATTTTTTTTATATCAACTTTAAAATACCTTCATGTATAAAGCCTTTAATTAGTGTGGAAAGTAGACCATACATACCAACATGGCTCTTAAATATACTATTAAAATGATTGACAATCTCTGTGACCTACTCTCTTCTTTTTTTTAATGCACTGTGCTATGATCACCATTTTAATGTTATTGAGTTCATTATTTATAAATGTATCTCTTGGTGTTTTCCTTTTTCAAATTAAAACACTGAGACCAGCATTAAAACAAATAATTATTTATTAACTGACCAACTTATAAAATTGCTTGACATAATTATACCCAACTTCTTCTCTCTTCTTTTGCTTTTTTTTGCTTTTTTAAAATGGAATCCTAAAAACTGTCAACATTATGAGAATAGGGATGATACCTATCAAAAAGCTATCATTTACAGATAAAGAGTAACGTGAGTCTTGAAGAAAAAAAAAATTGTCTTCAAAACAGTCTGGAAACGGTCAGAATTTATTTAGTTTTCAAGGTGTATGAACCCTGAGTATATAAATTTATTATCGATTTATAATATTATATATATTTGTTTGTGGTTTAGTTAACAAATAGACCGGCCTCGGTGGCATCATGGTTAGGCCATTGGTCTACAGGCTGGTAGGTACTGGGTTGATCCCAGTCGAGGCATGGGATTTTTAATCCAGATACCGACTCCAAACCCTGAGTGAGTGCTCCGCAAGGCTCAATGGGTAGGTGTAAACCACTTGCACCGACCAGTGATCCATAACTGGTTCAACAAAGGCCATGGTTTGTGCTATCCTGCCTGTGGGAAGCGCCAATAAAAGATCCCTTGCTGCTAATCGGAGAGAGCAGCCCATGTAGTAGCGACGGCGGGTTTCCTCGCAAAATCTGTGTGGTTCTTAACCATATGTCTGACACCATATAACTGTAGGCCTAAATAAATGTGTTGAGTGTGTCGTTAAATAAAACATTTCTTTTTCTTTTTTTGTGCACACTGGAAAGATATTGAGGTATGTTTTACATTTCGTAAATCTTTTAACTCTACATCCATAGTTTAAAAATGTACTGAGGTGTTGTCAAAGAAATATTTATTTCTTTCCTTTTATTTTAAATGTCCGTGAAAAACACCTGATGCCCCAAGTAAACTTTAGTTAAAATACTTACATGTACATATATTAATTCAGTTCGTTAGCTATCCTTAGCTGTGTATATCGGACCCTTTTTATTCAATAACAGTGATGTGAGATTTCCGAGTTTTCGCGGAATTCTGCGTTTTCATGACCCAAATTCCGCATTTTTATATTTTTTTCTGCAAATAAATAAAAATATAAATTTAACTGTTTTGTCCGACTTTTAAGCTTTTTACCGGTATTTCCGTCTTTTAATCAACACGGAAGTCTGTCGACTTATCTCCCTTCCCGCACCGAACAGTAACGAGGTTTGCCGAGGTTTTCTGTTGTTAGGCGACATTTCATTGGTTCGTTTTCGCCAACCGTGTATAGCGTTAGACAATTGGCCCGCCTTTTGTGAAGCGGCAATGGCAACACAACGCAAAGATATCGTGAAGAAATCAGATAAATTAAAACTTGACGTAAACATAAAAAAATCCCTGGCGATGGGAATGGCTAGAGAAACAGGTGGACGATGTTCAGTTAGAAAGCGTTTTTGAGAAACTGTCGGCAAGTGGAAAAGCCTATTGTAAAATTAGTGTGTACTGTCATTCGACTCATTGTAAATAGTGCATACTAATTACTAAATGCACTGTACATAAGTTGTGACATTACTGTTTTATCTACAAGAAATGAAAGATTTGAAATGGATGCAAGACACCATGGTAAGTAGGTATTGAAAAAAGTTCACTTTTTGTAGGCAAATATGAATAATAAAGTCTTAACAGTGATTTAACACACTTCATAAATTTGTTCTCAAGTACCATTACATGACCATTTTTGTGATCTAAATAGGAAAAATAGCTCCTCCTTCAGGGGGGCGTTGTCCCCTGATTTCCCCCCCCCCCCCCGGGGCGTTGCCCCTGGACACTAGTCGGGGCCTTTCGGCCCCAGACACCACCGAGCAATTTTCAGAGTTTTTGACATTTGGTCACTCACATCCCTGCAATAAATAATGAGTTATTTTCCTTTCAAGATCATGATACTTTCATACAAAATAATTTTATAATCAGTATGCAGGGTTCGTACAGAGAAAACCTTGAAAAGTATGGAATTGTGAAAATCCATTTTCCAGACCTGGAAAAAGTATGGAAAAATACCTTTTTTTACGAGTTTGTTTAGAAAAAGTATGGAAATTCGTCTTTAGGACTCATGTAGAAAATTTTGATTGAGTGAAACCTGCAGAATCTGACGACGTTTTCAGATCTCGTCACTAACGTACATTTGGGAAATTGAGACTAACAATTGCCGACATTTACCGAAGATTTGAAGTACGCGCTTGCACAATGTATTTGACAAAAAGATTGTCCATTTTGTCAAATTTTCCAAAAATATGGGGAGATGTATTTACTGATTATTGAGTAACATGAGTCTTGAAAAATATTTTTTTGTTTTCAAAAAAGTCTGGAAAAGATCTGGATATTTTTTTGTTTCCAATTAAGGTGTATGAATCAGAAAATGTTGGCGAGCATAAAATATTCGCGAATTTAGCGAAGCCATAAAAAACGCTAACATTTCCATGACGCTAAATATAAACTAAAGTCAGATTAAAACAAAAATCAAACAAGTCTTAAAACGTATACATATTTACTAACGATTTGAATTAATCAGATGTGAACAATTAAATTGGATTTCAGAACCATGCATGGCAAATAAAAAGTCACATATCCTATGTACACTACCGTTTGTGGCACAATAATTAAAACTATTATCACTTCCGGTGCAATGTCGCAGCAAAGCAAAACGAAATGTCAGTATTTTTAATACAGTCTTATAGTTTCAATGTTTGTAACTTTTAGCAATAAAGAAACATAATTGTGGTTAAAAATAAATTAGTTCTGTCATAGAAAACAAATCCATGAAAACGAATTGTTACGGGCTTGGTAACAACGGTATAACGGTCATTAATGTTAAAACATTGTTTTCTTTATTTGACAAAGTGAGAACTACCAGAGCAAAGAATACTAGTACTTCTCAGTGGAAAAAACAGCTTACAACCCCTGTACGCACAATAGACTACTCCGAATACACGTTTTTATTGGACTGATTATGTGTGGTTGTTTTGTCAGCGATTAACTAGTCGAACAACAGGCTATAGATTATGCAATAAATAAAGCAAAAAATACTAATTAGTTTAGATGTATAACACTGTAATGTTTTATTAAAATTAAGTTGGAGATAAGCAGCATCACTTGGATGTTTGAGGCTAAATTTCAAACCGGAAATAGTGCGCATTGCATAACATCAAAAAGTGTCGAGTGTTCTTGTGACCAGTCAGTCGTGAAAAAACAAAAACTGGCTTACGTTTTTTTTTAATGTTTGATATGCCGACCTCGCTAAAGTTTTATGTCGCTAATATGTCACTGATATGGATTTCGCTAAATTTTAAGGTCGCTGATATTTTCTGATTTACAGTATATAAATTTATTATCGATTTATAATATTATATATATTTGTTTGTGGTTTAGTTAACAAATAGACCGGCTTCAGTGGCGTCGTGGTTGGGCCATCGGTCTACAGGCTGGTAGGTACTGGGTTCGGATCCCAGTCGAGGCATGGGATTTTTAATCCAGATACCCAGATACCGACTCCAAACTCTGAGTGAGGGCTCCGCAAGGCTCAATGGGTAGGTATAAACCACTTGCACCGACCAGTGATCCATAACTGGTTCAACAAAGGCCATGGTTTGTGCTATCCTGCCTGTGGGAAGCGCAAATAAAAGATCCCTTGCTGCTAATCGGAAAGAGCAGCCCATGTAGTGGGGACAGCGGGTTTCCTCTCAAAATCTGTGTGGTCCTTAACCATATGTCTGACGCCATATAACTGTAAATAAAATGTGTTGAGTGCGTCGTTAAATAAAACATTTCTTTCAGTTAACAAATGGCTCTCTAGTAAGGATTCCTTAATTTGTTAACAAAAGTTACTACCATATATTTTTGAATATCCAACTTTAAAATGCTTTCATGTATAAAGCCTTTAATTAGTGTGGAATGTATAGACCATACATACCAACATGGCTCTTAAATGTACTATTAAAATGATTGACAGTCTCTGTGACCTACTCTCTTCTTTTTTTTTTTAATGCACTGTGCTATGATCACCATTTTAATGTTATTGAGTTCATTATTTATAAATGTATCTCTTGGTGTTTTCCTTTTTCAAATTAAAACACTGAGACCAGCATTAAAACAAATAATTATTTATTAACTGACCAACTTATAAAATTGCTTGACATAATTATACCCAACTTCTTCTCTCTTCTTTTGCTTTTTTTTGCTTTTTTAAAATGGAATCCTAAAAACTGTCAACATTATGAGAATAGGGATGATACCTATCAAAAAGCTATCATTTACAGATAAAGAAAGCTACTTATTTTGATTAAATATTGCATCAAAACACAGTCTGAAACAGAAATGATGTGTAATTGATTGAAACTGACAAAGCTTGACTTAAATATTAAAAATATTCTAGAGACTGCATCTAAGAGGATTTTTCATTTGACCAACATTTATTTGTTTTGTTTTTACATGATTTATTCTTTGTTCTAGAAACATGAAGCTACATGTTGGTTCACTCCAGTTAAGTGTCCAAACAAGCAGTTTGGCTGTACTACTATCCTCACAAAGACTTTGATGAGCAATCATGAAAAGGAATGCCAGCATCGTCAGACTAAATGTAGAAGATGTGGACAGACGTTCGCCATCTCACAGGCTCGGGTGATTATTATTCTGCCACCTATTGTCTACATTAGATCCATCAGCATAGATAATAGTTTTCTCGCTGGGTGAAAATTAAAGGAGGGAGGCTCTGCGACTCCCCTCCACTCCAAAAAAACAAACAAAAGCCCTCCAGAATTTTTTTTTTTTTTTACCATATATCATTGTGTTGGTCGACTGTGGAAAGACCTATGGATCCTTATTTCGCCCCTCATATCTGGTACAAAAATGTTGGTGCCATTAGTTGAAACAGATATATAATCCGTTTGATATTCATGGGCATTTGTTTTGCTGAACCAGTGTTCGAGATTAACGGTATCCCGATATCCCGGGGATACCAGAATTTAATTTTGGATACCAGACTTCAAGAACCCAGTATCCCACTGGGATGCCATATAATACAAAATTCTTAGGTGGGATACCAGATTTTGGAATGTTAGTATCCAATTGGGATACTGGCCAAGAAATTTAATCTCGAACACTGATCCGATCAAAATTTTAATATTATTTTAATATTTCAATATATCTGAAAAATAATAAAGATTTTTTTTTTTTTTTAAGTGGTGATATCCCTAAGGCCATGGTATGTACTACCCTGTCTGTGGGATGGTGCATATAAAAGATCCCTTGCTGCTAATCAAAAAGAGTAGCCCATGAAGTGGCAACAGCGGGTTTCCTCTCTCATTATTTGTGAGATCCTTAATCATATGTCTGACGCCATATAACCGTAAATCAAAGGTGTTGAGTGTGTCGTTAAATAAAACATTTCTTCTTCTTACTTAAATATAAATATAAGATAAACATACAGTACCAGTACAATGAGAACAAAACTAAAACTAAATGTTAAGAAATTGTGTGTTAATTAAATACAAGATAAACATACAGTACCAGTTTAATGAGAACAGTTACATGTATGTGAATGTCTAACACAGAATCATTGTGGTTTTGAAGGGATTTTTTTGTAATAATAATAATGAAAATATAAATTTATCATAACCTGTATGTTATAAAACCTGCAAATTATGGTAACCTGCACATGGATTACTACACACTATGCTTTTTATTATGTCTGTGAAATGATTTGCCCTTAGTATTTTTGGAACATATACATAGTGTATGTAAACTTAAAGATGCCTGCATATTGCCTTTTGTGATCCATTACCTTGGTATAGCTCACAATGTATGAGGCGTGTATCCAAATTATAGATCTCTCTATTCATACATTTCTTTGTTCTGGGTGGGATGTAACGCAGTGGTAAAGTGCTCGCTTTATGCGCAGTCGGTCTGGGATCGATCCCAGTCGGTGGGCCCATTGGGCTATTTCTGTTCCCAGCCAGTGCACCACAACTGGTACATCAAAGGCCGTGGTATGTGCTATCCTGTGGAAAGGTGCATGTAAAATATCCCTTGCTACTAATGGTAAAATGTAGCGGGTTTCCTCTCTAAGATTATATGTGAAATCATCAAATGTTTGACATCCAACAGCTGATGATTAATAAATCAATGCAATCTAGTGCTGTCGTTAAACAAAACAAACTTTATCTCTTAGCAACACGATGTATGAAGCACGTATACCCAAATTATAGATCTTTAAATGTTCCTCTTAGCAACACGATGTATGAAGCACGTATACCCAAATTATAGATCTTCAAATGTTCCTCTTAGCAACACGATGTATGAAGCACGTATACCCATATTATAGATCTTCAAATGTTCCTCTTAGCAACACGATGTATGAAGCACGTATACCCATATTATAGATCTTCAAATGTTCCTCTTAGCAACACGATGTATGAAGCACGTATACCCATATTATAGATCTTCAAATGTTCCTCTTAGCAACACGATGTATGAAGCACGTATACCCATATTATAGATCTTCAAATGTTCCTCTTAGCAACACGATGTATGAAGCACGTATACCCAAATTATAGATCTTTAAATGTTCCTCTTAGCAACACGATGTATGAAGTATGTATACCCAAATTATAGATCTTTAAATGTTCCTCTTAACAACACAATGTATGAAGCATGTATACCCAAATTAGAGATCTTTAAATGTTCCTCTTAGCAACATGATGTATGAAGTATATTTACCCAAATTATAGATCTTTATGTTTATATATTTCTTTGTTTCTCTTAGCAACACGATGTATGAAGCATGTATCCAAATTACATTGTATGTTCATCATTTCTTTGTTTCTCTCAGCAACATGAAGAAAATGATTGTCCAGAAGGACAGATCCCTTGTCCGTTTGTCTGTGAAGTGAGTCGGATAAAGCGAAAAGAGGTGAAATGTTCATTAACAATATTGTTATTGAGTTCAAACATTTTAAAATTGTGTTTTTCTTTGACAATTCTACACCCATGGACCAAATACCATGGAATGGCCCATTAGCAGACCTCACCATGAAAAACAAAAATGTTAGTGATTAATTGCTCCACCATTTAAGTTATTACCATTTTGATACAATATAAATTGTCATGCTAAGGGGAGCTAAAATACTTTCCTTGAACTATAGTCGATGACAGTCACTTTTTGCACTCTTGTTTTAGCTTCGTACGCAATAAATATAGCATATCTTAGCGTATTTTCACTTGAAATCCATATTTCATAAAAGGTACAATTATCTAATCACAAGATTTTCTACCAACACGTTCAAGTGCAATTAGTAATGTTCAAACCAAAAAATTGCAATAGCAATTTTGCAGTGGAATTTTTCCAGCATTCTTAAAACGGAAACGTCATGTACCCAGTGTATGGTTATTGTAAGGAGATGCAAATTGACGTCATTCATATTCAGAATTAACTATATTATTACAATGCTTCATCACATTAAAATAAAAACTGGTCTAGTAACCTTGACCCCTGTCAAATGTGTATAACAAGCAGACAACATTGATTACAGGTCAGTATTTTTTTATTTTTCATAATTCTGGACACAATATTAATTTTAAGTTTTAAAAGATGAAAGAAATAAAAAGTAACTTTTGTCAAATATATCATATCAAAAAACTATCATTGGATATGTTTTATTTATTGTGTATGAAGCCAAAACAATGGTGTGAAAAGTGGCTGTCGTCGAGCTTAGTCTGAGGGGAGTGATGGGGAGCGAGAGTGATGGCTCTCCATAAATGGCAAGGTTTGGATTAGTGCCAAAATATGTAGAGTATTCTCCGATACAACCGCCCCAAGCACCTCTTATATATACATTTTATAAGGACTGCATGATTGTGTCAGTGCCCCCAAAAATTAGATTGTTTCCGATGCCCAACTTTTTAGAGTGGTTGCAGAAGGATTCCAGTTTAGTTTGGATCATATATTTTTTTTAATGTGTTCTCTTCCATTCATATTGTTCAGCAAAGGGTTGTGTTTTTTAGGTGTACATTTAAAAAAAAAAATTGTTTCTTCAAAATTTTGTTTCATGCTTATAACTTTGATAGTTTTCTATACATGTATGTCACTTCAGTTGATACAGTTTTGTTTCATACATATTACTTAATGTTTTGTTTCACTAAAATGTTATTTTGCATTTATAGGATATTAAACAAGCTTCCATGTCGTATCATGTTTATGTACTGAGTGAAATAATTGTCAGTTGTCACAAGCTTAATTTCAAGAGGGACATAAACATGATATAAAATGGTTGCGAGTTTAATATCCTGTTTATTACCCATAATCGATTTTAATTTATATGGCTGAACTCATTTGATTTACATTTCGGTACGGTCATAATCCACCAGTCGTATGACGTCGCAGTGCCACATCCCACTTTACGTTCTAGTGGGACTTAACACTATGTACCAAAATATTTGTAAACATATGGGTAATAGTACATGTATTATTAATTTTGTGTTACAGTTGATAGAACACTTGATGTCATGCACTAGAAGACCACTGGATTGTAAATTCAAGACTTCTGGTTGTACCTTCACTGTGAGTTATTTATCTATCTAGACAAAGTGTAGAAATAACCACATGTTTAAAATGTGCTGAGGTGTTGTTAAAACACAAATTCCTTTCCTTTCTCTATAAATAATCAAGTTTCAATTCGGTACAAGCCTTTGATGTAGTGAACAGGTTAACTTACTTGTTAATAATTAAATTTCTGTTATAATCAATACAGTGAAGTCACATCTGATGATGTCACTTTATATTGATACTTTGTATTATTATGATTCATTGCTCAAGAATAAAAAAAAAATTCAAAATAAAATATGTGTTTTTGTTAATAAGTATGATTCAAATATAATTGTGGGACTGTGCATATAAACGATCCTTTGCTGCTAATGGAAAAATGTAGCAGGTTTTATTCTGAAGACTACGCGTCACAGTTGTTAAATACTTTACATTCAGTAGTCGGATGATTCATCAATGTGTTCTAGTGGTGTCATTAAACAAATAAACTTCCATGTTAACTTGTAAAAGAGCATATAAATTACCTTTTTGCTGCATAGTAATAGTTGCAGTCCACATAACAACAGCATGTGCTCTGTCCGAGTTTTCCTTAACTAGACTGCTAGTAGATGCCACATGGTGTAGCCTCTGTGATTGGTCAAAGAAATGAAAGAAATCATAATAGCATAATTGTTGAAGTTCAAGTTATTTATTGTACAACTTTCAACAGTCTTTGTCATTCAGTAAAATCAAGTTGAACTAAAGATCACTATCGTTAAATGGTGCCAGGTGAGCAGTCACATAAAGTTTGAAATTTTTTGAATTAATATTTTACATCAAGGTTGTCAATTTGCCACTCTCCCCTGTGGAGGGGAGTGGAAGAGATCACTCGCCTTACCTGTTTGTGACAATATCAGTAAAACAATAGTGCTATTAGTCGCTTGTGAAAGTCACACCCAAAAGTTATTTTCATTTCAAAAAGTATATGGTATGGAACCTGAACTGCTGAATAATTACATGTACCTTTTGTTAAAGTTGGTTATAAACAGTTTTCGGCATTTTAAACATCATTTCAGCGTTTATTTTTAATTCAGGGATTATCTCGACTTAATATATTAGCTAGTAAGAAAAGAATCACGGCACAGTAATATGTCTTCTCTAGCTATAAAAAGTCACTTTTTAATCTGAAACACTTATTCTTATTTTATGTGCTCGTCTTTGATGGGTCATGTTATTGTATGGCATTGTCCGTCTGTCCGTAAACGTTTCAGGAGCATATCTTTTTTATCAGTTCATATTGGATCATCAAACCCTGTATGCAAGTACAACTTGGGATGGCGGTGTGTTGCATGCCATAACTAGGTGATCATAACCTACTTTTAACAGATGTACATGTATCATATTACCTCACTGGTACTCTAGTTAGGGGGTTGGGCTGCTCTCATACCTACCCCCCTCCCCCCCCCCCACACACACACACACAATTAGGTATGGCCTGAAAATATCACGTTCCAGTTTATCATTATCATAATCATTATTATTAAAAAATACCAATGTTCACCAAACTCACGGCAAGCTGAAGATTACTGATACTGAAATGGTTCTGACAGAGCAATAACTGTTAATTAAATATATAGAGGCTATTTCATGGTTTTTTCTAATACGATTTTATGTCAATGAGTGATGTGTCAAGTTGACATAAAAATCGTATTCGAAAAACACCATGAAATGGTCTATTTGTTATAAACATCTTTCATAATTTTTGACAATATCTTTCGCTTTTTGTTAATATCTTTCGCTTATCCTATCAAAAACATGTAATGCCATGATATATTTCTTCACCAAACTTAAATACGAAGAAATGAGACAAAGGGAGACAATTTAATCATGAACTTTTACAAAAAAGTAATTACGATTTCAATATTTTCACTGTAGCTAAAATACAGTGAAAATATGACTTTTCAGGCCATGTAAATTTCACTGGATATCACTTTTATGATTTCTGTATATCTGTATATTTCATTACTCTGTATATAACAAATTGTACTATTTATTACTATTTACTAAATAAAGGTAAAACGATAAAGGATTTATCGTGTATTTGTTTTACGAGTTTATTGATTTCTACAAGTACAACATAAATTTAAAATAAAAAGTATTGAAGGAGGGGACAATTAAGGCAGTTGGCCTTGTATGCATATTCAACGATATATAATGCACACTATTGCTTAATATCAACAAGTATAATCGTATAGTTAATTAATAAAACAGTTAAATGTGACGGCTATTATATATAATGGGCGCAGCCATTTTGTACCATCCCAGTGAATACGCCCTCTGGCGAGCTGATGGTTACGTAATACCTAACATGTCATGTCAGGAATTAGTCTTTGAACTGAAGAAATAAAATATACCTGATTTTTGCGGATGCATCGCAGAGTTCTGTAATAATATCCATCCCAGTAAGCCAGCACCAAGTATAGGCCCTATATTATTTTTCAGTACAAAATAAAACACCATTGTCTCATGTTTTGTACATAAATTAACCCACGGACTGAAATAATAATCGGAGTGTTTTCTTGGTTAATTGGTCTTTTCTTTCCGTGGCCTGTACCTGTGGTTCCTGATTGGCAGGTGTATATTTAGACGGTCCCCAGACACTGTCTAGATATACTAAAAAGACGTGCCTCTTTTATTAAGATCACAGGGTATTGTGTGATAACCACATGGATACCCCTCAAAAATCATAATGGACATTATCAGCCGTCCTGCTTTATTACTGTAAGTACTTCTGTAAAACCCTTCATTAAGTAGACTTTCCCATCTAAGATCACAAAACTGACCAATTACATAGTCCCAAAGAAAAGAAAAGTATAACTTGGGTATCAGTGGTCGTTTTTGCTCCAACGTACCCTACCAATAGGCCTAATAATATGCATTTTTTCTTTGTATTTTTTTAAAAAGAAAAATACTGTAAATCCATTTCGTTCTATTGATGCAAATTGAAATATATTTAGTTAAACAGTTTATTATACTATCAAGTCATTTATGTTGTTTTACAAGTCAGGTTGATGAAAGCAAAGCGCCTTGTTATAAATTAGAGCATTTGTTTACACTGTATAGAGGAGATGGACGGAGCTGACGTCACTTCGCCCCAAGCTATACCACTGGACGTCACAAAAACAAAACAAAATGGCTGCCCCCAGTTAGCAGGAATAATCATGTTTTTTCATTAACTCTAAAATTACGCATTTTTCATTTGTTAAAGTGTTAGTATGTGTTGGTGCTCTGGGTATGCATCTTTCCAACACATAAGGCTCTTGTTTGAGTTGACCCTACCTTTAACATTTTAGGCCTCTGAATTGAAAAATTTTGTAATCCTTTTATGGGTTACGCAAAAACAAATTCAGGTAACCCATTTCATTTTTACATAACCCGTCATGACCATGTAATGATATCATAAATTCAATGCTCGAAACTATACTTTAGCAAGCAAAGTGCAAACAAAACTACCGGTCTCGCAATTTTCAGAGGCTTGCATTTTTATTGGAATTGATTGATCACTCACCTTTTCTGGCAAAGACAGTCCCACATTAGTAATTGTCTAAAAGTCATCATCAAGTATTACTGTCCCTTCCTATAAAAGAGACTGTAAAGATACAAGGTACAGATTTATAGGATATTAAACAAGCTTCCATTTCATATCATGTTTATGACCCGAGTGAAATAATTTTCAATTATTACAAGCTTTAGCTTTATTACCCATAATTGATCTTAATTTATATAACTCAACTCGTTTGGTTGACATTCCTATAAGGTTGTACAGCGCCAGTTGATTATATCATCATGTGATGCTGAAGTATTACATCCCACTTGGAGTTCTAGTGGGACGTATTACTTTGAAATGTACCAAGATATTTTTAATCATATGAGTAATAAACTGTTCTACGATTTGATTTCATGTTTGTTACAGGGTAGTGCTGATGAACTAGCCCAACATGAACGAGAGCGTGTTTCTGATCATCTAACCATGCATGCAGTAAGTATGGATTTACAAATGATGAATATAAAAGAAAGACTTCAGGTATTACAGCCTGAATACAGTTAGGTTTGATCAGGAAGTATGGATTTACATACATGTAAGAGAAAGACTTCAGGTATACTGAATTCCATATAATAGTGTTCTTGATGGGTGAAAATCTACGCGGATTCATACAGTGTGCACATCGTTTTTTCGGTTCATACTTGCATGAACCAAAACATAATTGCGGTCAATTCTTAAATGAATGTTAATAATAAAACACAGGTAAGCTGTTGGTTAAATGAGTTGTTAAATAAATGTTCTCAAAAGTACATGAGAGTCCTATATGATTTTTGCGAGCTTCGGGCTCTTGGACTCCTCAAAATCGCACACTGGTTTTTTTATGTTTTTTGTTTTGATCTAAAATTTTAAATTATGAATATCCAGGGTGGTTAGGCTGTTTTGAATTGGACTTCATATTTTTCATTCTTCATCAACTATTTTTATTAACATTACCACAAGTTAGCATTTATGTCATTTATTAAATATACTACTCAAAAGAATTTAAGGGTCAAAAATTTATAACCAAATAAGTTTCAGAGTGTATTAGATTGATGATGTAAACTACACCAAAAATTTAATTTATTGCTCCATATTTACAAAAAACACACAAATAAACATCACTGTATACAAGAAAGTCACATGACATGCTGTCAAAGTTGAAGGTTGTCAAACATGGATTTTACACATTAGAACATTCGTTTAATAGTGTGTGAATCCACCCCTGGCGCGAATACACTCGACATATCGTTGCCTCATGCTGTTGATCAGACGTCTGAAGAACTCTTGGGGAATGGCCTGCCACTCTGCCATAAGAAGTTGACCCAGATCATGAAGGTTGGCCGGAGGGTCATGGTTATCCCGAACTCTCCTGCCTAATTCGTCCCAGGCATGCTCTATTGGGGCCAAGTCAGGCGAATATGCTGGCCAATCCATCCTGGCGATACCTTGTTGTCTGAGAAAGTCCGTTACCACCCTGGCGCGGTGGGGTCTGGCATTGTCATCCTGCAGAACTGCCCCGCCGCCAATCTGCTGAAGGCCTGGGAGAACCAACGGCCGGATAATCTCATTCAGATAGCGGATTCCATTCAGATTGCCATCCACCACATAGAGGGGGTGTCCTGTGGTGGATAGAGATGCCGCCCCACACCATGACGCTGCCACCACCGAACCGGTGACGTTGTCTAACGTTAACGTCGGCGAAGCGCTCCCCAGGACGTCTGTAGATACGAACCCGACCATCGTTGAACTGGAGACTATACCTGGACTCATCAGTGAACATCACTCGACCCCACTGAACACGTTGCCACCGCAGATAAAGTGTGCATCAGTGACGTCTGGCCATTCTGTGATGTGGTAGGAGTGGTGGTCGAACAGCCTGGCGACAGCAGCGTAGATTATTGGCTCTCAGATGATTGCGTATGGTTTGATCAGACACTCGAGTTCCAGTCGCAGTCCGCAGATTGTCACGTAATCGGCGTGCAGTGGTTGTGTGTTGACGTAGAGCCATATTGGTGATGTAGCGGTCCTCTCTATTTGTAGTGCTTCGGGGTCTTCCCGAACGTGGACGATTTCGAACAGAATTCGTTGATTGGTACCGTTGCCACAGTCGGCCAATGACACTCTGACTGACACCAAGTCTTCTTAAAATACTTTTATACTTAATTGTCTTACACATGCATGTAGCTGAATGGTATAATTCTTTTTTAAGGAATCAATGTAATCAATTTTGAAGAATCAATGTAATTTGTGCAAATAATTTTTACGAGCCCACATGGTTCGTATGGTAGCCAAGCTAGAGAGTCCTATATGATTTTTGCGAGTCTGGGGCTCTTGGACTCTCCTCAAAATCGCACACTGGTTTTTTATGTTTTTTGTTTTGATCTAAAATTTTAAATTATGAATATCCAGGGTGGTTAGGCTATTTTTAATTGTATTTTGTATTTTTCATTCTTCATTAACTATTTTTATTAACATTACCACAAGTTAGCATTTACATCATTTATTAAATATGTTAAGATCGTATAAAATTAATATCAACTTCTTAAAATACTTTTATAAGCCAATTGTCTTACACATACATGTAGCTGAATGGTGTAATTGTTTTTTAAGGAACAGACCTCAGAGAGGGAAGACTTGATAAAACAACTCTCTGAATGTCGTCAAGAAAATGAGTCCTTAAAGAATTCCATAAAGAATTTGGAGAAGACTGTCAAAGGTCTCCAGGTAATGTTTTAACACCGATTTTTATGACACTGTTTTACAATCCAGACAATGTTTTTATCACACTTTTCGAGTATTTTTATTCTACTGTTTCACAACCCCAAAAATGTCACTTATTCACAAACTGTATTTTTATCATTGCTTCACACGCTATCTTTTTAACCCGTTTCCTGCCATTGACATGTATACACGTTAAGCATCATCACAATGATGTCACTTAGCACTGTTTTGATTTAAAAATCGTTTTCTAAAATAACTTGACATTTTTGCCAAAAACAAAGTAAGAAAATGTCAATGAATAGTCTTAGAATGACATATCCAAATATTTGCTAAATTGTTGTTGTATATCTTATGTTTTTTCAAAAACTAGAAAGGATCCGTCAGTTGGCGCGTGCTATTGTTTGTTATTGTTTTTTGGTAGCTGTTTCTTTTATCTGTATAAATTTGTCATAATATACTATTATATATGAACTACATTATGACAGTTGCATTAAAATTGAATAAGTATCACTTTTCATGTCTAAAAAGGTACAAATACAATATAATAGTTGTAATAAGACGGCATAAACAGTCATCAAAAAGCGCCATTTCCCTATTTATAAACAACAGGTAATGTGACATCACATTTCCCGCCATACAATTTGACAGCAGTCGTACATATTGCTTGCATGTGCTGCTAACTGTTTTCATTAATTACTTATACTACAGCAGACGATATTCTAATTAGCTATGTTTGCTTGAACAGTTACGTCGACTATGTGATCGAATATGTATTCGTCGTTGTTTTGTATGTTTTTTTCTGCCAGGTTTCCCTTTTTCCTTTGCAACATTACATATTACATTCTCACTGGTATTGATCAGTACTGAGTGGATATATAATAATAATAATAATTATTATTATTATTATTATTATTTGTCTCCTTTTTTTAATGAATTACAAACGATGGGTTACGAATATCTGCTGAACTAGTCTGAGGAATACCTTGACCTACATTATTTTCAATAACCAATCACAGCACATTCTCATTCTCGTTGCGTGTCACCGTTGTTGTTGTTTTTTCATTGTTGTTTTCATTATTATTATTGAAATACACTAAAGCATGTACCAGTCGCGGATCCAAAGATTCTGCGTGGGGAGGGGGGCATGGCTTTTATGAATACGTTTGCATATATAAGCAGTGAATGTTTTGTGGGGGAAAAAATGTATGGTGGATGACCATTTACAAAAAAACAAAAAACAAAAACCCAGGTGTGTGTGCTGGGATTTTAGGTCGGGGTGTCTGGAGAGCGAAGTTCATAGGGGATTTCAGTCATGCTCCACCGGAATATGTACTGACTGTTTTTTGGGGTTTTTTTTATAAATCTGCTTGAGCAGGGACCGGAAAAGTGGGGGGATGGTCAACCCACTCCCTGCATACGCATCTACAAATGTTATAAAGATAAAATAATCATCATGAGGTAAATCGCATTTGTGTTGGATATACTGTGTTTTGATAAATATATTAGTACCAAAAACTAAAATTCGGGCAGAAACGATAGAGATATTCGGGCAAAATGGGCTGGCCTGAAACCTTTTCATCATGTACTAATATTTCCAACATTTCCCCCACAATATTAGTTGTAATTAAATCCATGTAAAAATGTGTAGTGCTTCGTTTGAAATCCTATATTATATATAGCTGGTTGGCAATAACGCTATAAAATTAATAAATGTTCGTTTTTCAGTTTCGGGTATTTTTGTTTAATTCAGGCACAAATTAACCTGCCCCTCTCCCCTTCCCACTTCTACAAAACAAAACGGGATCCCGTACGCTGATGATTAGTACATCAGGCCTGTACCAATGGGTGTGGGTGCGTGGGGATGTACACACCCTCATCGCGAGGTCCAATTTTTTCCACGCACCAGTTATCGACCGTTTTTTATAACATTGACACGGTCCTTTTTCGTGTTGTGCAACACCCCCAAAAAATCGTGCAGTAGGTATGGACCTATAAAATATGTGAAAATTACAGCAGGATAATGGTTTGCAATAGATTTAGAGTAAGTAATTGCGTTTTTTATTTTAAAAATATGGTGATAAATATTTGTTTTTTAAATAACAATAATTTTTTTTACAAAAATGACCATGTGCTTTAGCAGGGCGGACGCTCCGTTGTGTAGGCAATGACTCGAAACATTGTTTTTGTCTCAAAAATCGTTAAACTAATTATTTGATGCAAATGTTGCATTCAGGATGTAATAATCACAAATCATAAAACGATCCAACATTGTTGATTAAAATATCAAAGAAAAATGGCAAAAACTTCAAAGTGTAGTTGACCTATATTATTGCCGTTTGACCCAGGTACAATACTTCGCGGGGCCAACAGCCAGTGATTTATTCTTCTTTCACTTCCTCCATGAACATGTCAGAAGAAGTTGCACAAATATAAATTCATGATTCCGATAATAATGTTTTTAACAATTACTTGTGTGACATCTCGAGTGACCTATTGCGGTAGGGCACACATTTTCTACGTCCGCTCGGGACTACCGTGCGTCATGCCTAAACGTTTAAAAAAAATTTACTTCTCCAAAACTTCACCATCAGTTTCAACTACATTTTGTGCCACACACAAACAAATTCTGACCCCCGTCTCCAAGGGCCTATGCGACAGGGCCCAAAATAATAATAATAAAACAAATGAAGTGGCATAAGCGTATGGGCTCCAATTTTGGTTGGGGATGCAGGCAGATTTTTGCCAGTTAAAAGAAAATCCCCGAATCTGTATAACAATAATTATTCATATTAGCTTTACTGCCAAACAGCAGGGCCATAGCTAGGGTGGAGAGGCAATGGTGTTGAGGGAATTTTTTTTTTTTTTAATTTATCGACACCACTAGAGCACATTGATGTATTAATCATCGGCTAGTTGCAAACATTTGGTAATTTTGACATATAGTCTTAGAGAGTAAACCCGCTACATTATTCCATTAGTAGCAAGTCATCATTTATATGCACTATCCCAGTCGTGGTGCACTAGCTGGAGTAAGAATTAGTCCAATGGGCCCGCCGACAGGGATCGATCCCAAACCGACCACGCTTTACCACTGGGCTACGTATCGTTCGTGGTGTGGGAGAAAGTCAAAGGGGAGTGTATAAAATAATAGAAAATTAGTGTTTATTGATACTGATGTTTTAAGTATGTAACCTCCCTGAAATGGTCGCAAAATGGTATTTTAGAGCCTCTAAAAAATGTCCTGGGGCTGGTTCACACCCACAGGTCCCCTAGTGTCTTGCGCCTTCCATGCTCATTGGTTCATGGTTTAAATCCTAGTTACAGCCCAGGCATCTAATTCACAAAGGTCTTGTAGGCTCTGTTAGACCACAAAACATCCTCTTTGCAAATCTTTTAGCATTGCACTACGAGATATATAGTGAATTATATAGGTTGCAAATGAATTACTACATATTTTTACATGGATTACAACTAATATTGTGTTGGAGTAAAATGATGGAAATACATGGTAAAACAGTTTTAGGCCAGCTCATTTGCTCTATGCAATATCTGGATAGTATTCAAATATATGTAAAGGCAAATAGATGACCAGTGTATATAATTTGTGAATGTCCCTGGGGTGGGGATGGAGTTCACGATAGTTATATAGAAATTGCATTTAATCTAATTTGTTCAGATCTACTAGAACATATCCGTGACCCATTACCTTGTGAATTTGGTCATTCTACCCCTCTCCCAGGATCCTAAGGGTGGGGCACAAATAGGGGAAAATTAAGCCAGTTGTCTTGTCCAGTAATACCAGGATTTTTTTTAAGTGAATGGATATTTTACATTGCTTTTTTTCTTACAGTTGTGACCATGTTCACCTTAAGATACTATTGAAAGTATCTTGTGTCGCAATAAATTACTGAAATGCATAAAATCCGTTTTACTATTTCTAGTATTCTAATATCAGTGTCCAGGTTTTCTGCCAGAGGGTATGGTATCCCTTACGGAAATAACTTATACAAACTTATAAGTGGCATATACCTATATATATATATATATATTTTTTTTTTTTTTTTTTTTTTTTTCCCAGTGCCCCCTTTCCTTTCTCTCCTTTGAATTCCATCTCATTTCTTCCCGATCTGGCAACTCCTCCTATCTTTCAACTTCTTTCGCTGTCCACCTCCACATCCCAGTCCTTGTCTCTCCAACCGCGACATGTGCTTGTCTCTTGTGGCTATCTGTGGGCTTAGTCTGGCCACTTCAGGGAGTGTTCAGTAGTTACTTCTGGCATTGTTAAGAGGCACTTGTAACCACCTACTATGCACTCCTACTACCGGTGGTCGTTAGTTAGTGCCGTGGGTAAGACCAGCTTTATTAGCGGCAGAGGACGAGGATGCCAGGTGGGTGCAGGGATATACACAGAGACCACCCGTGGAGGAAGTTGAGACAGGTAGGCGATGGTGTGGACAGCTCAGAAGACAGAGTCGGAGGAAATTGACAGAAAGGGTCGAAACAGATTGAAATCGTGGGAGAAATCGGAAAGTTTTTTATATTAAGATAATGAGAATGATAGGCAGAGGGTGATAGATGAGAAAGATGAATGAATGTGTGAACCTATATATTGGTACAAGTGAAGTACCAGTGTGTACAAGTATAAGTGAAAAGAATGGTTAACTGATACATCACCGATACTCCACATATATTTCACCTATAAGTGGTTTATCAGTGGTATAAGTGAACTGGAATTAAGACATTTTTTGTTTGTTTCTATAAGTGAAATATTAGTTTGTAGATAGTCCTTTTGCAAAGGAAATGATATGTTCCAAATGAACGAGGAAAAAACTAAGTCCAAAACATTTTCATGGTTATTTTTTTTTAATTCATAACTTCTCACAGGATTTATCAAATTCATGAGAAACAGTGGCTAAACAACCAAACATACATGTAACAGAATTTGATAGTATTTCCAATAATAATAATAATAATTATTTATATTAATATTAATACACATGATGCTGTATGATTATAATTATCCCATGCTACCTCCTCACTTAAATAGACCCTCCCCACTCACCACCTGTCACTATATATATATATATATATATATATATATATATATATATATATATATATATATACACACATGTATGTATTTTATTTTCTGGTTTCTTCTTAATTAAAATTAAAGTTCAACATTGAATATTTTAAAGTCTGTTTTAATACAAAAATTATTTATCCTAGAGATTTGATTGAATAGTTTTTTTAAACTATTATTTTTAGAAGTAAAATTGAAAATTTAACTGAAAGTTTGTTTTTCCCTGAAGTTTTGATTCCCCACATCTGAAACTTGGTAGGCTATGATTCTCTAACTTAAGTCTTTAAAAACTAATAGAAAGAACTAAATGTTTACATTAAATAATTGCTAATTACATAGCAGATCTATCCAGACTATATAAAATGTTTTTTTCTATTTTGTTTTGCAGAATCCCATATGAATTTTGGATGACATATATCAAGATGGCACTGAACAGGACATAACTGAAGAAAAGGATGTGAGAGAATCCAATCTAATATTTAAAAAAATATATATATTTATATTATTTATAAAATATTTCTTTGCATATACTGTTCAGATATATTAGTGGGTCACTTCAGGAAGAATGAAACACCACTTTGTTAAGACTATTGTTCTTCAATTTCTATGTCTTGCTGACAGTTTACAGATAGGGTGTGGAAGTGCTGTCATACTGTAACGGTGACATAAGAACAATAACTTTTTAAAACAATTATTTGAATTAAATGGGTCATGGGAATTCCCATGGTATTCATGGATTGTGAACCTCTTCTTTTTTCTTTTCTTTTTCTTTTTCTCGAGAAAACGTTTGTTACCGGTTGGTAGCATGACCAAAATTGGTGTCCATATCCATGGGTGGAGATAGGGCAAAACCTGAGAATATTGAAATTTGGCCTCCAGGGACAGATTGCTGCCTAATTTCATTTGTTTAATGATGTCACCAGAGCACTGATTAGTTCATCACTGGCTACTGGATGTAAAAAATTAAATTGATAATTAATTCTGGCCCATAGTCTTCAGAGGAAGCTCTCTACATGCAGGGCTCGCGCTGTCGTTCGCCAAAGGCGAAAATAAAAAAATTGGCGAAAGAATTTCTATTACCGTATAATTCTTTGTTTATAACTTTCAACCGATTATGTTTAGTGTTCCGGTTCATACCAAATTTGAGCACGTGGCTGGTTTTCACTTTATTTTCGGAAACAAGCGAATATCGATCTAATACTCAGAATACACAGTTAAAGATTTTAATGATAAAATATTAGATTATTATATAAAATGTGTTTTACCCAAAATAATATCTAAAGTTTTCTTTTACCTCAGAAAGCTTTAGTTTAATGTAGGTTAGGTCGCACGGCCCTGTTCATTTCTGGAATGTGGGGGTGCAAGTAGAAAATGTACACATGCGTTCCGCCTTTCTACAAATATTATTTAACTATCTTTAATGTTACTGGTATAAATTGTATATACATATTATTTCAAATACACTTGGTCAGCAATTATAAATTGTTTGTGCTATATTTGTAAATAAACTTTATCCTAATAAGCCTCACTGTTAGAAATTGAATGCTTGGAGCAAGTTGTTGCTTTCTACCTATTTTTGGATTGCAATAGATGACGGTGTTTTGTTTGCAATAAACATGTAAAAGACGCGTTCTTTGTGTTTATTTATATTTTATTGACTGTCTACAATGAGTAAGACAAAAAACAAAAAGAATAATAGTGTTTAATATCAAAGCGTACAGGTAATTAGTTAAACAATTGGTCAGATTGTAAATACGGCCAGTTGCGTTAATCCTAACTGATTACCACTGTCCATACATCAAACAAATAAATCGGTGATTAGAGCTTATGATTTATGTTATCTTTGCTTTCAAAAGAAAATTAATTAATATATCTCTTGTGCTAAAACAACTACTTGCTACCAGTTTATAGGAGGCCATATTTGACATGAAGAACTCATTAGACGTGTTACGTATATAAATGACATGAACAATATTTTTATTCACATTTCACACTCAATGCGTCTAAATTATGGGGAAACAAAAAATTAATGATCGGAATGAAAGTGGTGCCAAAGTACCAAAGTTATCATCATTTGGGTTTGTTGGGTCCTGTCCAAATTTAGCTTCATCATCCAAAGAAAATGTAGACACCCCAGTGATTGAAACACCAAATATAAAAATTAATAGGCCTACTGAAAACAGAAAATTTCAACAAAGCTGGAAATTTGGCTGAACATGGCTGAACTATTTTCTGATATATAGTGCTATACTTCACAAATAATGTGCTCTATTAATACTGATGTTTTTTGTTTTGTTGTATTTAAATATAGTTTATGTCATTTGTTGTGTGTAGACAATGTGTTACACTTTTAACTATTTTTCAGATTATAATGTGTGCTGTAAAAATGTTTGTTTTTTTGTGATTAAATATATACCCGGTACACACAAAAAAATTCATTTTATTTTATTCTGAATATGTCACTCTGACTTCATCTGTGCATTCCACTATTAGATAGTGATTGAAAGAACCTGTAATGCAGAACATACAATTAAGATGTATATTTTAATTATTATACATTAATACTTGACATAATTTTTTTGTTTATTTGGTTAAAATGTCAAAATATATTTGGCGAAAACATTTTCAAATTGGCGAAAGAATTTAACGATTGGCGAATTTTTTGGCGAACCCAAATTGGAACCCAGGGCTAGCTCTGACATGTTTCAAAAGCAGCAAGTCATCTTTTATATGATCTTACCTCAGACAGGACAGAACATACCACAGCCTTTGATATTCACTTATATTTCACTTATACTTCACTTGTACAGCGTTTTTGTAAAATATCAGTGAATCACATATACTTCACTTATACAGCAATGTTTGTAAATATCAGTGAATCACTTATACTTCACTTATATTTCACTTATACTTCACTTATAGTGGGGTTTTTGTAAAATATCAGTGAATCACTTATACTTCACTTATACAGCAATGTTTGTAAATATCAGAGAATCACTTATACTTCACTTATACTTCACTTATACAGCATTTTTTGTAAAATGCCCGGTATCAGTGAATCATTTATACTTCACTTATATTTATTTCACTTATACAGCATGTTTTTGTAAAATATCAGTGAATCACTTATACTTCACCTATACTTTACTTATACAGCAGTTTCTGTTAAATATCAGTGAATCACTTATACTTCATTTATATTTCACTTATACTTCACTTATAAGTCACTTATATATATCTAACACTTCTGTTAAATATAAGCGAATGACTTACATGTACACTTCACTTATATGTCACATATACTTTGTATAAGTGATACCTCATTTGCATACAAAATCCTAATCGTTTACTTATGTCACTTATACTTGAAAAGTATTAACGACTTATACTTCACTTATAAGTGAAAAATATAAGTCATTTCGGTAAGGGATGAAGGGTAAAATTATGTACCCTAAAATCTTGGGAGTTAATGGATACATTTTAATAATTTTTAGAATGATTATAGTAAGAGAGCTGCTGTTTAAAATTTGTACATGAAATGCAGTGTCCAATTTCAAGAATTCAAATCCATAACCACCTAGTAGCAGCAGTTATGATCTGTTTGGGTTTTTAAGTACCCTCAAATTATTGATTACTAGTGTCCTTTACTTTTGATCTAGTGACCCAAAAGTTCCATGCATACTGCAAATAGTTTCCAGTTTTACATAACTTACCATGGCAACCAAGAGTTTGCATTAGTTACCATGGTAACAGTTTTGAACTGGGTACCATGGTAACTGATAGTTTTGAATTGGTTACCATGGCAACAGAATTAATAATTTTCACCTATCTTTTCTACAGGCATAGTATAATTATGTCACTATACATTGGTTGTTTCTCAATCCTTGAAAATGATTTTTTTTTTAGAAATTTTTTTTCTGTGTTTTGAATTGGTTACCATGGTAACAGAATTCACAATTTTCACCCTTTTGTAAACAGCTGGGAGCTTATTGTTATAACATTATACAGTGATTTGTATTCAAATAAATTAATTTGAAACATTTCATATGGGAAACGTTTCCTCTTTTTGCATTGGTTACCATGGTAACAGAATTAATCATTTTCATTTGAAATTGACAGGAATTGAAAGGGCATATACTTATTTTGAAATCATGTGTCATTTGACAAATATATATAAAGTAATAGAGAAAGTATACATATTTTTAGTGTCTAGGTTATGTGTCTAGGTAGATTGTGGACATTATGTCCACAATTTACAAAAATGTGTTGATGTGCATTTGACCCTATTATTCAAAAACAAAATTGTCTGTTTACTTAATTGTTTTGGGGTTTTTTTAAAGCGAGTAGTAGTAAAATAAAAAAAATATTTTTAAATTAAAGTTTTCATAATTATTAATGAAAAAAATGGTATAATGAAATTTGCAGCTGTTGCCATGGTAACATAAATAATATAACCGACTACAAAATGTGAACGTTAACGTAGGTGGATATTCTTAGTATATGTGTGTGTACGTTCATGCTGAAATGTCAACTAATTTTAATAATATTACTAGAAATGTATAATAGTTAATGTTGGACATTATGTTCATAATTTACAAAAAAGTGTTGATGGCAGAATGTACATTTGACCCTATTTTTCAGAAAAACAGTGACTGTCTACTTAATGTTTTCTTTACATCAAGCAGTATGGTTAATAAATCACAGCATAAACTTAAATTAAAAGAAAAATGTTAGTTTTAAATTAAAGTTTTTATAATTATTAATGAAAATATGGTATATTGAAATTTGCAGCTGTCGTCATGGTAATATAAATAATATAACTGACTGAAAAATGCTATAATTACATAGGTGGATCTTCTTCATATGTGTGTGTAGTTTCATGTTGAAATGTCCACAGATTTTAATAATATTACTAGAAATATATAATAGTTAATGTTGGACATTATGTTCATAATCTACAAAAAAGTGTTGATGACAGTATGTGCATTGCACCCTGTTATTCTGAAAAACATTAGCTGTCTACTTCATTTGTTCTTTAAATCAATCACTATGGTTAAGAAATCACAGCATACACTTAAATTAAAAGAAAAATAGTAGTTTTTAATTCATATTTTCTTAATTATTAATGAAAAAATTGTATATTGAAATTTGCAGCTGTTGCCATGGTAACATAAATAAAATAACCGTCTATAAAAAATGCTATCATTACGTAGGTGGATGATTAATGTATATTTGGATGAAATTTCATGTTAAAATGTCGACAGATTTTAATAATAATACTAGAAATGTAGAATGTGAAAATTCTTTAAATTTAGTGAAAAGAATGCAGCAGGATAAGGGTTAAAAACTGTTTTGCATTCAAGCCATAGTTATTGTATGATCTAAAACAGTTTAATTGAACTACGATCGAGGGAATTCCATGACACGCTACATTTTTAAGATCTGGAACTCTTCTTGTGAAAAGTCATAAAAAAATATGGCAAAACAGACTTGTAGTGATGAGGCTATATATACATGTACGACAACCGTATAATGTATTTTTTTATTTTATATAAACAACCACTGTGTATAGGCAAATATAAGCTATATACATGGCAAATAATAAAAACATATAATTATTATTTCATGACGAAAATAATTGCGAATACGCTAAAATAAAATAATAAACAGTCGGAACATGAAGTCACCATTGATTATTATTATTATTATTTAGCAGGGGATAGAGTCCAGACGGTTACAACGCTATATAGTGCTTGGTTCGAAAACAGATAACATGTTTTCCAGCGTCACCAATGTGGTCTATGACCAGCCAGTCATTTTTCGTTAAAAGTTTGCAAATTATTTTGACTGATTGACAAAGTGGTCATTCGGTTTAATGTACAGCATAAAAAAAAACCCCGAAAACTGTCGTATGTTTTGCTGTCCAAAGGTTGGCTTAATTTTTACTTAACCCAGTTGAATCCAGTTCTACGTGCAGGGACAAGTTCAGCCTGTCGTTTGTGCGTGTGTGCATGGACGTTAATGTTGCATTTTTATAGCCAAACACACACACCCTGATAAACACTGCCTCCTCCACCCCAAAAAAGGTAGTAGTAGGCTAATAATAATGATAGCAGTAGTAATAATTGTGTATTATTATTATTATTATTATTATTACATTTATTATAATGTTGGTAAAATCACGTTGTGGTGGGGTGGGTGAGGGCGGTTGTTACAGAAACATTACGAGGGGGACCCGGGAGTGGTCTCAGCATTACTGGTATTAAACAAATATGTATTTTGAGTTTTATTGCCCCTTGCCATTTTGCGCATTTGAAATATGACTAAATACAGAAAAATAACCTTTTAGTCATATTTATTTGTGGTAAAATTAACTTTTAATTTTTTTAACGTAATTAGCCTCAAAATAGCAATCAGTGAAAAATTATTAAGTTCAAGTCCTATTGTTAGTTTGTGTACTGTCCATAGTTAGTTTCTCTTTCAGATAATCTACCTCAGCATGGATCAGTCAAATACTTATTTACCACCTATATAAAAATGTTGCCGTAAATATAGCCAGCTCTCGTTAGCAGAGGCTATATACACACTCGTCGTATATATATAGTCACATCGTATATAAACACTGTCTAGTTCAGAGTATTCTTTAAAAATGTAACAATTCTTATCACAAGTCAGCTATTGTGGCATATTTTGCATAATAATGAATTTGATAAGATGGAAAATGAAGGTGTTTGTGATCCAGATGTTTAGAGTTTTTTGCATACGACTAATGATAAATTTACCTATATATGCAAAGGCCTAACTAGTCAGGATTGTCGACGTTTAACATGCTTCTGTTACTAAAATTAATTAATATATAAGCTTATTATTATTCAATGCATGTGTTTATTAATTTTTAATAACTTATTTTCATTGGTTTCTTTTTTCTATTTACCCTACTTCGCAAAGAATGGTAAAGCGTTCTCATTACACGAGCTTGGTAAATCGTTTTGACACTGCGATTATTCGGGGGATACCCGTCACATGACTCAAAATAATATGTCAGACCTCTGCTCTCCAAATAGCCATTATTTTTCTCTGAATTATGGACCGTTGACATAATTCAATTATTTTTATAAAATATCAATAATAAGTTGGGTATGGTGGTTATGTAGATGGTTCAATAAGGTACTTTTAGGTACAAATCAAATGTATATATTGTCATATAATACTTTGTTAGGTCAATTATTAGGTTAACCATCCGTGACTGAGCATCTTTAAGATGATTTTATGTCATTTGCAGAATCAAGAAGGTATTTTTTATCACAGTTTCACTGCACACATTCACAATTCAAATAGTTGTATATGTATTTTTCTTTTTAACTTATCCTGACCTCAAATTAATGACATTTTCCCCTGTAACAATAGAAAGGAAGCTTCTATCAATTGACTGGAACAGGAATCGAAAGATTTTAAGCCATCCCATATTCGGACCAGTCCATTATTGTTCAAGGGGAAAATGCCATTAGTTTGAGGATAGGTCAAGTATTCTTGACAAGCGAAAACTATCTAAGTTTTTTTAAATCTCTGTTTTCTTTTAGCTGAAAATGGTGGGCCACACTGAGCGACTGATCACAATAGAGCAGAGAATGGAATAGCTGCCACGCAAAGAAACATTTGAGAAGCACTCACATGACTTCAGGGGTTGAAATGGGTTTTTTTTACCACTATCCCAAATGAATAGTGAATTTAAAAAAACACTATTCCGTCTAAAAATTTACAGGTGATGCGCCAGTTCCGGATCACTTGAAACAAAATTGTGAATTCTGTCAACATGCGCGCGTATGACTTAAAAAGAAATTCTTGGTAATAAAGATAATCAACCATATAAATAAACAGTGATATAAAATGTAAATTTAGGTAAACATTTGGCACCAAAAAACAGTGTTGTTCGAGCTGGCGTACTTACGCCAGTTGCGCATCACTTTGTCCAGTTCCGGATCACTTTAAAAAAATAGAGGCTTACGCCTTCAAAAACACTATTTCAACATGTTAGCACTTTCAGCACGTTCGTGGATCCTGCCGGATATATTTTATGATCATTTGCAACTCCATAGGGTTTTCACCCCCCCTGATTACGCCCCTAATTAGCAATTTCTAAAATCGATTGAAAATCAGCTATGACGTCAGATATACGGGGCGTGTGTCAAAAGTAAAGGTGAGCGATCCTTATTATTTTCGTTGTGTACTTTCAACAAGTTGAATTATATTTGATTTCTGGCATTCTAGCATATAATAATAATAATTAATATTATTATTACTACTAATAAATAATTTTATTATCGTATATATCAATAATAATAATAATAATAATATTATTATATTGATGACTTTTACAGGTTATCTACGTGGTGGGGGTGTTGTTTTTTTTAGCCGGATATAATCCGCCCGTTTAAATATTAAAATTAAGCAAATAATTTTGAAGCAGGACGGTTAGACCCCTTGTTAATAATGATAAATATTAATATAGTGACACACACTAAACAGTCGCAAAAGTGGATTATTAATTAATATCTTTGACATGTTGTTCCATTTGCCCTTTTCTGGTTAGTCTCCCACCCCCGCAAAATAATTCCTGGATCTACTCCTGAATACAGAATTATTTTCAACGACGGTCTAAAGGCTAGGGCTAGCTCAGATTGACCGTGTGAATACACAGATCAGTGGCCGACTGACTCTCCTGCATCAGAATGCGATTGTGTAAAACAAAAATTCCACTGAAACAAATTATCCACCCTATAGTAGTACAGACTGTTTAAATGCGAATTATAATTAAGCCGAATAAGAGATTTTCACTTCGTTGACAAAACCAAATAGAGGACCCCTTCCCCCTCTCTCCTAAAGTCGAGCAGTTGAGTATGCGAAAAGCACGTGCAATGGCACATGCGAAACAGACCACTGACGGTGGCATGGTTTTATAAAGGTCCTCATGCCAAACTTGTGCCGATTCTTTTCTTTGTACAGTAAACTTTTTTAAATCTTTTTTTCCAATCAATCAAGCAAGCAAGCAATGGGGTGGACGGCTCTCACTGAGGGGGGCGTGCAACATTACTGAATAGTCTTATGGGGCAAATACAAGACACGTGTGCAGCGATTTTAGCGATTCTAGACTGGCGATCTAACAGGTCATACGGGCTCCTATTTTTGTAGGGGGCAGGGCAGACTGATTTTTGCCCGAATTAAACGAAAATGGAATTTTAAAAAACTACATTTTATTTATATTAGCCATATTTGTGAATGACTGCGGCTAATTACATGTAGGCCTACAAATATAACATGAGAGACAAGTGGACGAACACTTAAAATCGTAGTTTCAGTTTATAAAATACGTGTCTTTACATTATATACATATTGTCATTACCTGTAGAAAACAAAAATAATACAAGAAAAATAGGTGGAACTACAACGATTAATATAATATTTTGTAGAGGATGACTGGCCATGGGACGAACAGTCTAGGGCTACTATGACATGGGCCCCGAGACATACAGAGTCTAATTATTATGAACTAGTGGTTGCGTTTTGTGAGTGATCCGCAACTGGCGTATCAAGTGTGTCCCCTTTGAGGAGTTACAGTAAGTCGTTTGCAGCATCACTTTTCATAAAACTAGTCCTGCACAATCTATATATGTTTCCCCTACTCGTACTATAAAATTTCAAAGGATATAAAAAGAAAAACATCAAAGACTTGATCTCTCTTTTTAAACGTCTTTTTTTTTTTTTTTTCATGTCGTCTGCTCGTGTAAAGTTTTAATAGTGGTTATGTATCGCCGTCCAAAATAAAACCAAGACTATATACTGTTACAGTTATTTTACGTACAATTTCAAGAAACATGTATTATTTGTTTGTTGGAATATTTGTTTAATGAAATTTACATAGAAATGACTAAAAATTTAATATAGGCCTACCGACAGACTGATCGGTAAATACAGGTGATCCGGAAGTGGTGCATCACCTGTACTATCCCTTCAATTATTAATGTACCACTAATTTTCCTGACTCTGCTACGTCGCCTTGTACAACATTGCATAACAAACAATTCTTTATATACCAGTCTATGCAATACTGCGTACTAGCTGGAATTACAAACGAATGCACTCCAAACATTAGACTCGATCAAAAAGACGTTTATTTTGTACCAGTAAGTGCATGGGAAAGGTGTTAGTAGCCCAACGATTTGTTCTGCAGAAAAATGTAGCTGAAGAAAAAGCTTAATGCCGCACACCCTAGTTCCATCCAGCGAAAATAAATTATAATTTGGTTAATCTACAAACCTGTAACACACTTAGATCACGTTTTTATCAAATGGAGTGAAAAAGCAGGTTTTATATCTATAAATACCATGGGAATCCCCATGTCCCAATTGCTTGAAATAATTTTGAAAGTTAGTATTCTGATGTCACCGGTAGATGTCACTCGAAGCACAACAATGCCTATGTCACGACAAATTTCACAGACTTGGGGTGCATTCCTTTCACCTCTCCTGGACATGTTCCAACTGTTATGTCCTGGTTGTATCCCCTCTCCAGATATCATAAGACTTAGCAAAATTATTGGTTTTAAGAGTTTGTAACGTTTTGTATTGAGACACTTACTTGTCTGAACTTTATTGTTACTGAAAATGTTCACGAACTGTGAAGAAAAATCTCACAAATGAACAACAACAAATCGGATGTTGATTGCGCGAACCGTGCACGAGAAAACAAACCGAACCAAAATGATAACGGTCACGTGGTATACCAACGTCTGTGACATTGAAATGGAAATATCCCGTCTAAAAATAGATTAGACCTTGTCTGCTCAACGTTTTTTTCTCAGAGGCCCGTGCCATTTTATGAAATAAGAAAAACCCAGGATTACCATGATTACCAAAAAACACTTCAGGTGAATGGAAATGTATATTCTAAATAATAAACGGTAAGTAAAGTGCAATTTTATTTGTGAAAAAAATGGGTTTAATAGCGAAAAACAACGCCATACTGGTTAACAACTAGCCGTAACTAGGGTGTGTCGCTTTAAGCGGAATATTCGCAGGTGATTTTCGGTGTTTCGTGCTTTATTTTCACTTTCATGACGGAATATTGGAAGAATTATTTCGAAATTTAGTATTTGCGGAATAGCGTAAAATTCAAACCCTGGACTTGGCAACCATTAAAGATGGACAGATTACAACACATCTTGTCAATGGACTGCGGTGTTGTGACAGGTTAGTTTGAAGACCATTCCTTTGATCTTTTTCTGTCCTGAAAAGTCAAGAGAATTAGCAATCTAATTAAAATTAGCTCCACTATTACATGTGGATCTAACACCAGCCAGTTGGAGCTCATGTCCACCAATCAAAACCTTACTTGCAGAATCCTGCCAGTGATATAAAAATAATTTGAAAACATTCCGAATTATCCTGAGGGTATACGACATGTTTCGTGTGAATTACGAATGCCTTAAAACATGTTTTATTTTATAAAATAAATAATTTTTAATATAAAATAGAAGACTGATAACCCACCCTGTACGTATTGGCCAGTGTTCTCGCTGCTCCATTTAAGCGTGGCGCCCCGCGCCGCTATTCTATTTTGCCGCCCTCCTTTATTTTTGAGTGCCCCTCTTTATTTTCCAGCACCTATCTCCGCTATTTCCAAATGCACTTTTTTCCACACAAAAAACAACGATCAGTCTGCACACTGGACATCAAAGGAAACAATCCGCGTTGTGTACGAAAAAGCAATTGACGAAACATTTACGACATTTTCCATAATGTAATTTAACAGTATTTTTAACAACCTCTATTTTGTCCAATATCTGTACTCATTTGTATGTTTGATAGACACAATAAAAGTTATATTTTATGTAAGCAATGAAAACATTTTATTTTTTACGGATTCGGCAATCTCCGATTGAAAAAAACCCTCTTATTTGGCGCCAAATTTGTCACGTGATCAGAACGGTCATTCTGTCTTTTGTTTCCACTAACTATCGTTTGATATTTTGTCCTCAGTTGCAGATATAATTGGTTGAAACTGATGATTTTTACTTTCTGTTATTCTGTTTATTCAGCAGTTCTTTATAAAATATTGTAAACTTTTCATTTTGAGGGGATATGAACGCTTATAAAAACAACGGAAGTGGTAGTGTTTATCATTAAAATCATTTATCTTGAGTGCCAAATAATATATACACCGCCTTTACAAAAATGAAACTACTTTTTATCAGCTGGCGATAATATTTTATCACAGCGATCGATTCATTCGATGAAGATGGAAATAACAAAAATGTATCTGACATTAGGAGATCACTTTACAAACATCTTTATTGTTTTTCATATATCTTGAAATCTTTATTAAAAACAGGCTTGCAAGCGGGCCCTTATTTTCCTAATTTTCCTTATTTTTTGACAGCAGCCCTAATATTCCTTATTAAAGCTTCAAAATCCTAAAAAGCCCTAATTTTTTGGTGAAAATCCTAAATTTTCAATTTTTTTGATAAATACAACATAAAATAAGTGTTGGAATTAATTAAATCTAGCCTTAGTATACTTTCAGATAATGAATATGTTGAATTAATGTATTTCTCAGAAGACATCTTGGTGGTTATCAGCATCATATTCAGCATGGATTTGCACCATATCAGATTACTTTAATCTGGTTGTATTGATATGCTGAATATCGCTGTTGATGACCATTGGCATGATCTTCTGAGTTGGTAATTAGCTTTTGTATTTATGTTCTCCCTGGAGGTGAGTACAGAATGTTTTTCTTTTATATTGATTATTGAATTTCAGTCCTTATTTTTGTCAAAAAAAGTCCTAAAAATAGCCCTTATTTTTTAAGACTTTTGCCCTAAAAAAAGCCCTTATTTTTCACAAAATCTTGCTTGAAAGCCTGTAAAAATAATATTAAAACTTTGATCGGTCCAGCAAAACCGGAACTGCCCGTGAATGTCAGACCGATATCATGTTCGGTTCAATTAAAAGACAAGGTTTTTTTATAAACCCCTTTGCACTTTTTTGCAGGCAAAATAAGGAGTATGTCTTTTCTCAAAGTCTACCAACACACAACAATATGATAACCAAACTACTCTCCTCCTCCTCTCCCCCCCCCCCCCCTTTTTTTTTTTTTTTTTTTTTTTGAAGGGTGTGGTGCCGACCAGCCGCCCTCCTTTAATTTTCACCCAGCGAGAACACTGTTAATTTGGTATGGTTCACTGTACTGCGGCCACTAAAATAGACTCTCCCGATATTTTTAGAATTTGTATGCTCCCAAATAACGTTATAAAAGGCGAAGTGTGATTGGTCAATATTTAAATTATTATTTGCAGACGAAATGTTACCTGGACATTGGGGACTATGCAGTGTTGTTAGTTTTAAATCACTGGCAGGATTTTGCAAGTAATGTTTTGATTGGTGGACATGAGCTCCAACTGGCTGGTGTTAGATCCACATGTAATAGTGGAGCTAATTTTAATTAGATTGGAGAATTAGTTTGTTTTAAAATATTCCTGTTATTGGATTATATGTTGCATCTTTTTTTTTTTTTTAAAGATCGAAGATGTCTTTAAAAGTCAGGGAATGTGGTTGATTATAAAGTGTATGAACAGTGTGGTCTACTTGAATGGAAACAAGAAGGGTAAAACCACACACATCTCGTTATATTTTGTATTAATGCGAGGTGAGTACGACGCGTTAATGCCCTGGCCGTTCCAGCAAAATGTAACACTCTACCTGCTGGACCAGGGACCACTGGGTCCTCACATGAGCGATCTGTCGCACCACTTCCACCCGGATCCCCGCAAGGCTCAATGGGTAGGTGTAAACCACTTGCACCGACCAGTGATCCATAACTGGTTCAACAAAGGCCATGGTTTGTGCTATCCTGCCTGTGGGAAGCGCAAATAAAAGATCCCTTGCTGCCTGTCGTAAAAAGAGTAGCCTATGTGGCGACAGCGGGTTTCCTCTAAAAACAGTGTCAGAATGACCATATGTTTGACGTCCAATAGCCGATGATAAGATACAAAATCAATGTGCTCTAGCGGCGTCGTTAAATAAAACAAACTTTTTCCACCCGGATCCAAACAGCAGCAGCTTCCAATGGCCCATCACATAGATTAATATTGCCCTCGGGTTTGTCCGCTATTTGCATCACATTCTGTAGTGGAAAACCCACACAATAATTACCTGAAGGATGACACCATCTACATCAAAGTGGTGGTAGAAAATGTCACTCCTGGCATGCAGTAACCATATCGCAGTGTTCTCACTGGGTGAAAATTAAAGGAGGGTGGCTGCGCAGCACCACACACTTTAAAAAAAAAGAGGGGGGTGGGTGGGGGGAGCTTGGTTACCATATTGTTGTGTGTTGGTCGACTTTGTGGAAAGACATGCTCCTTATTTTGAATACAACAAAGTACAAAAACGTTTATACAAAATACAAGCTGACTCGTCTTTTAATTGAACTGAAGATGTCAGTCATTCACGCGCAGTTCCAGTTTTGCTGAACCGATCAAGGTTTTAATATTATTTTAATAAAGATTTCAAGATAAATGAAAGACAATAAAGATGTTTGTAAAGTGATCCCCTAATGTTGAATACATTTTTTGTTATTTCCATCTTCATCGAATCGATCGCTGTTTTTGGAAAGGTGGTGTATTTATTATGTGGCACCCAAGGTAAATGATTTTAATGATGAACACTACCACTTCCGTTTTTTTTATAAGCAGTGATATCCCACAAAATGAAAACTTTCTAACATTTTATAAAGAATTGTTGAAGAAACAGAATGACAGGAAGTAAAAATCATCAGTTACAACAAATTATATCTGCAATTGAGGACAAAATGTTGGATGATAGTCGGTGCAAACGAAAGAGAATGACCGTTATGATCATGTGACAAATTTGGCGTCAAACAAGTGGGGGGTTTTTCAATCGGAGATAGCCGAATCCATAAAAAATAAAATGTTTTCATTGCTCAAATAAAATATAACTTTCATTGTGTGTATTAAACATACAAATGGATACAGGTATGGGACAAAACTGAGGCTGTTAAAAAATACTGTTAAATTGCATCACGGTAACTGTCGTAAATTTTCGTCAGTTGCTTTTTCGTACACAACGCATAACACATAACGTGGCTTGTTTCCGTTGATGTCCAGTGTGCAGACTGATCGTTGTTTTTGTTTTTTTATTGTTGGAGAAAAGTGTGCATTTGGAAATAGCGGAGATAGGTGCTGTAAAATATAGTAGGATGCGGGAAAATAAAGAGGGGTGCAGAAAAATATGATATTGGTGATGAGATGCATACTGTTCTGAATTTTCAATTAGAAAGTATAGTGACTTCCAAAATAAGCTTTACATTCAGAAGCTTTGAATAATATGATAAATACAGGCTTTCAAGCGAGTCCTACATTTCGCTACTTTTTTGTTCAGCTCCTACTTTTTTGTTCGGCTCCTACTTTTCCCTACTTTTTTGTTCGGCTCCTACTTTTTCTTGAAAAAGCCCTTACTATCCGTACTTTTTCGTGAAAATAGTTCGAAAATAATATAAAAGTTTTAATTAAATGCATTGATTGAAGTAATCTAAATCTTGATTTTAATAAGAAGCAGTTTCTAGTATTTTTGTAGGATCAGTTTGTTGCAGTAGGTCTCCAGTGCTGCAAGAGGGATTCCATGATGAGAATGACTGGTGCATGTTGACAAGTCCCACTTTAAGTAATTCTTCATTCCTTTGAATACAGGTATCTGCTCTGCATTGTGTATGTAATAAGGCTTTTGCACACAGACTAACATTAGCAATGTTTTCCCAATGATGCTTATTGATGAGGGAAAACACTTGCTAAGATATTTCAGTACTATATTAAAGTAATTAAAACAGCTTCAAGAAGATCTGAATCATGCAAACAGTGTATTTGAAGAAGCTAATAAAAGACTAACAAATGGTATCAAGGAGAAAAACTTTTCTGAGATAAACATTGCTCAGGGTCTCTTGGAAGTAGCAAAGAAAAACCTTGACCAAACAAGGGCTGCTATGAAAAAATGCAGATGTGAAGAGGCGTAAATTGCTTGAAAGTGTGCCATCACTGAAAGAAAGTGAGAAAGGAAAGAAAGTGTAGTGTTGCATAGCTGTACTAAATATTTGTAGTTGTGGTCTGAACTAAATGCCTGTAGATGGTGGTGATCTGAACATTAATGTTAGTCAACAGCTGTAGAAATTATGTGCTTGTAATAAGTAGCTCAGGTGGCTAGTTCTCCTCTATCTCGTATAAAGAAATATATATATAATCATGCTAGTAGCACATATATTGCCTTGCCACTATAAAATACCTGCCTGACAGTGTACAAAAACCTTGCTTGTTTTTTTTAAATTCTTATTTATGCCATATTTGTTACCATGTGCCTGATACCTATCTTAGTTAATAACCAGGGCTCACGCGACCGGGCGAAGTGAGCCCAAACTTCGCTCTAACCAGCCTGACTTCACCGTAAGGCGAAGTTTGTGTGGCCTTTTTGAAATGGCCATCACGTGCAATGTACACAATACAGGATAAATGATGCAGAACCTGAGGAACACCTAATCATAGATAGTAATTAATTGCGAATGGCCTGCGAGTTTGAAGAGACACTGGCGCCACACAATCATGCGACAGGCTCATAGATAGAGGGTCTAGCTCAGACAACACCAGTGTCTGGCACTAATAGTTGGAGTAATTATTTAGTTTTACGTAGACTTTGTCATAATGAATAAATTCACCATACAAAACAGATGTCAAAATAAAATTATTTAAACTTTTTTTTAAATTATTGTAAACAACAGTGACAAGATGCAGCAGATAAGCAATTTTCACACCTTGACGGATACTAGGACCCATTCAGTCTGACAACTCCACAGTGTATTAAGTGGATGTGACTGTGGAACGCATTTAATTGCCTCGGGGTAATCTCAGCTGAACCGTGGTAGATTAATCTACTAGGACAGCACTGCATGGAGTAGGTCCTAAATGAAATGAGAAGACGAAGACAAACTTGTAACAATGTAAGAGAATTAATTCTAAACGGTTAAATTAGTGCTTTTCAATTACATTTCATTATTTCTAAAGAAGGCGACACGTGGAAAGGTAATTTAAAACAACAAAAAAACAACTATAGAGCATGTAATATATATTAAAAAGTCATTGTTAAAGACTTGCAATGTTTAATAACGGAATCAGAGCAAACTTGCAAACTTTTACATTCAGGCCATGATGTACGTTCCGTTCGTGTCTTCCTCCTCATGTCCTTGAGCACCACACTGGTGGGAGGTTAACGTGACTTAACTATTAATGTACTTATCATTACAGAGCACATATCCATCAATTAGAAGTACAGACGGAAAATAAAATAAAGTACAGATTGTAAAAGTTGCACCTGTATTAAGATAACATATGTTTGGGATTAAAAATTCAAGTCTCCCTGTTGTTAAAAACTTCGCCCTCTCTAAAGTTTGAGAGAGAAGTGACTTCGCTCTATGATTTTGACCTTGTGTGAGGCCTGAATAACTATGCTAACTGTAGCAATCATATGTTTGTTGTATGTAGTTCAGATTGTTGCTTCTTTTAAATACCCATATAAACCATAACCTAGCCATGCTAGTATTATGTGTATGGCCTTGGCACTGTTAAACACACTTCAGCTTAACATACTCTGTGTACAAACGTCTGTCTGTTTTTTTGCATACTTATGCCATTTTGTAAACATGTGACTGATGCCAAATACGTTTGATATTATGCTTTAAATGTAAACAACTTGATGTTAGTATGTTTTTGCTTGATGATACTACCATGTTCTAACATTCATTGTTGTTAGTGTGTGTTCTGGAATTGGATCTAATAAAACATTACCAATTCCAAGTTCATCTCATTCTGTTACTGAATCCCTCTTGAAGCACTGGTTTCTAAGCAAAGATACACTACATGTACATCAGAATTGGTGAAACGGTCAGTAGTAATTTATTTGCATTAAAGAGCCCTACTATTCCTACTTTTTGCCCTTAAAAATCTCTACTTTTCCCTACTTTTAAACAAAAATCCTCCTACTTTTATCCCTACTTTTTTGTTATTGGTCACATGAAAGCCTGTAAATAATGTGAGAACCCAGTATATTTATTTGTAAGTAATACTGTTTTGAGTTATATTTTTGTTTTCATAATTGTAAACTGACACTCACATAACTCCGGTATGAGACCATTACCAACCGCCAACTTACGAAGTCTTTTATGTTCATTTTATTACGTTTGGGCAAATGTCGATCCTTTTAAATGATGTAATTATTACCTGTGTACATTCCAAATTAATATTTCTTTGATGATGATCATCATCATCATCATCGGGGTTAAACAGACATATATTTCAAGAGGCATTGACGAGACTGGGCTGGACAGGACAAAGTTACCGTTTTCGTTATTGATCATACCAAACATAACAATATCTTGACTAAAAATAATGTCAATTCCTGTTTCAGTCAATATCCATTCTCGTATTGATTCCCAAATGTGGTTAACCTTGTTACAGTCAAAGAAAAGATGTAACGTTTCACGTGAAGCTTTGCAGAAGTTGCAAGCATTAGAATCCACGTAATTATCATATGCAAAAATGTATTAGTAGTTAAGATTCTGTGTGCTATTTTATACTGAAACCATGATAATGTTGTGTCTTTTACACATCGAAAAGGAATAACAATACTTTTCTCATTTCTTTGTATCATACATGTATCCTTCGTTTGAATATTTCAATTGTGCTTTTGGAATGACAGTTTGTGAATTTAACATATCATACATATATTTACAACCATTTTTGTCTTATAATGTAAGTACGGACCGGCCTCGGTGGCGTCGTGGCAGGCCATCGGTCTACAGGCTGGTAGGTACTGGGTTCGGATCCCAGTCGAGGCATGGGATTTTTAATCCAGATACCGACTCCAAACCCTGAGTGAGTGCTCCGCAAGGCTCAATGGGTAGGTGTAAACCACTTGCACCGACCAGTGATCCATAACTGGTTCAACAAAGGCCATGGTTTGTGCTATCCTGCCTGTGGGAAGTGCAAATAAAAGATCCCTTGCTGCTAATCGGAAGAGTAGCCCATGTACTGGCGACAGCAGGTTTCCTCTCAAAATCTGTGTGGTCCTTAACCATATGTCTGATGCCATATAACCGTAAATAAAATGTGTTGAGTGCGTCGTTAAATAAAACATTTCTTTCTTTCTTTCTTTCTATTTCTGGAAAGTCACAATTCTACTACTACTACTACTACTACTACTACTGTAAAACAAAAACAAAAACAAAAAATGATGTTATATGTATAACGAAGTGCTTGTTTCAATTTCACCCTGGGGCGGATCTAGAGGGGGGGGGGGTCCAAGGTGTCCGGACCCCGACCCACCCACCCCCCTCCCCCCACCCAAATTTGAGAAGTGCCCCTTTTATTTAGGATTTTTATAAATTTATTTATTCTGTCAATGTATAGAAAGAACACTGTAGAATACGTCTGCCAGTGTCCCTGTTGTAGCACTATTATATTAAGGTCCATGTGAACCGTGTGTAATTTTTCAATAGTGCCTTTTCATAATGTTATGGTGCCCTTTTTGTCTTGGACTCCCCCCCCATCAGAAAAGCTGGATCCACCCCAGATTTCACCCTCGCTACTTTTTTTTTTTTTTTTTTCGGGGGGGGGGGGGGTGGATTGAGAAATAAACAGGTTACACTTCATTTTATCAGCAGCAAAATAACTTTTAATGTACTTTCTCTACAAATAAAGCCGCACAAACAACTCTCTTTGTTACACTAGTTGGGAAATTAAAAAAGACGACTGATCACATGACAGGTTGGACGTGAGCTTGATCCACTCATATGTTGTGTTCAATGCAATTACATGGTTTCCTATTTTTACTAAAACCAAGTGACGTTTTGTGCAAAACTACAGCAAGTATTAACTCCTAATAGAATTAATATAATGTTTGTTTTCAAGCCCTCTAGCAAACCGATTAAGTTATTTCAGGTTTCGTTATGGTCATTCCCTCTTATAATATACTTGAAAAGAAGTTAAACGCCATTATGTTTTCATATTACCTATATTTCACAAATCATTTTGAAAATTGAACAATTAGGTTTTCACATTTAGGAGAAATTAATAATTATGCAAAAAAACACTTAAAAAAAACCCTAGACAAATTATTTTTAGTATAAAAATGTGGTGCTAAATTAAGTTCCAGTTGTATAATAATGGTCCTTTGAGAATGTTTTGTGGGGTTGGTAGACTTGATCTCTGTTCTAGAAGGTAGAACATTTATTAAAGGCAAGTGCAATTTATTACTCGGGGTATTTTTTAACTTACAAATTAAAACATCTACATCACACATTGATAATATACATGTGCATATCAGTCGAATGTTGTTGTTTTTTATATTAAACTTTTTTTTAAATATTATATATACATACACATTTGTTTTTATATTGTATATAGCCTCTATGGTAAGTAACCTCACCGTGGTGCAGGGGTGTAATTTTGAATAAAAGTCTTTTATCTATCTGTAATATTTGTATTTTTTACAGTTCATTACACTGTTTATTTAAATCTTGAATTTTTATATTGATGTTGACCATCACCTTAGGAAGAGTTACGTCCCCTAACCGCTCTAATTCCGTCGCGGTCCGGTAACAGCATGCATGACCGATGACCACAGTTATTTGTGAATCTTCAGCTGAGATTTATGCATGTCAGCCCTTGGCATCATAAATGTCCCCACCTATGCTTTAAAAATAAAGAATGATACAGATAAAAATTAAATAGCTGAAATTGCGTTTTGTTATAATTTGGTCATTTTCTGTACACTGGCTGAAAATGGTTAATTAAAATGCACATCATTGGTATGTTGAAAGCTCTTTCGTGTGTTTATGATAACAGATTGATTACTTACTAACCTTAGTTTAGTATATGTGGATAGGTTACAATGTCTGTTATATATATATACTTCATTATTGGAAGGTTATAAGCTACATAGAACTGCATTTAACATGATTTTGGTACACATCTGCAGATGATCTGCACTCAAAAGTAATCATTTTGTGCTTATACAA
Source organism: Gigantopelta aegis (assembly GCF_016097555.1). NCBI lineage: Eukaryota > Metazoa > Mollusca > Gastropoda > Neomphalida > Peltospiridae > Gigantopelta > Gigantopelta aegis. Next base: position 19,767,377 of record NC_054699.1, on the reverse strand, counting down.
ACTTGCTCGTTACATTTTAATAAATGCATGTTACACTTGTTAACATCAGTAGTCAGTTTGCTTTATATTCTGAAGCTTTTTAATTAAAGTCATTGGTCACTCTCTGTCTCATGTATTCTGCAGTAATGTTTAGCTTGGCACTTCAACATGTTTTATGGCCAAATAAATATATAATGTCCAATTTTGTTTTGTTGTGAAATTTAATTTATCATGTGTTAAATATAGGAGATGAATCTAGCGAGCTGTCACCTACCCTGATTGTTTTGGTGTTCTTGCTTGGAAATTTAGGATTTTTTTTTTAAAACCTGCAATCTTGCCTCACATTAATTATCATAATTTCATTTTAATTTGCATAGGGGCGGGATTTAGCTCAGTAGCAGGATCGAACCACCTCAGTAGATCCATTCAACTGATTGGATTTTTTCTCGTTCAAGGCTGTGGTATGTGCTTTCCTGTTTGTGGGAAATTAAATACAAAACATCCCTTGCTACATTAGGAAAATGTAACGGGTTTCCTCTGCTGACTACGTGTCAGAATTACCAAATGTTTGACATCCAATAGCCAATGACTAAACAATCAATGTGCTCTAGTAGTGTCATTAAACAAAATAAACTTCTTAATTTGCATCATTTGTGTACAGACTATGCATCTCGTGACCACATTGTTTGCATGTGTATATAGCTATGAATCAACAAATAGAACTCTTGTTATTTTCTATTGGAACCAGCCATTATGAATATATGTGCTATGCCATTGAAGAAAGTGCATATAAAAGATCCTGTGTTTCTAATTTGGTAAAAGTAGTCTATGTGATAGCAGTAAAAAATACCCAACAGATTAAACACCCAATATAGCTAGAGTAAAAAATACCAGCCTTGGTGGTATAGTGATTAAGCCATCATACTAGGCTAGTAGGTACTGGGTTTGAATCCCAGAGGGAGTTTTATCAACTCCGTGGGAAGGTGTAAGGTTACTAAACCGACTACTATCCAGGGTTTTACTTTAGGGTACGCCCTCAAATGGGCCACGAAGCCTAACAGCGCTTGTGCCAAAGGTTTGGTCATTTAAAAAATTAATTTCAACGCCATAATATATATATATATATATATATAAACACACTGTGTATTTGTAAATAAAATGTTTAAAGTCATACATGAACATTTTTACAACCTTTTGACATTAAAAAATAATAATTAAGGGTACACATCAGTACCATAAAGATATTTTTACCCTCTGGAAAGATCCCTGCTCTCTCACTAATCCACTGTGCTGGACAGACCGACAAAGTAGCTGAGATGTATGCCCAGGGCAGCATGCTTGAACCTTAACTAACTGATTGAAGGATGGTGTAGGTGTGGTCTTTTCTATTCACATTTAATCTAGTTACAAGTTTTTTACTACACTGACAATGTCAGAGGTTGGGCCCAGGGGGTACGTGCTTGAACATTTTGATGATAGCGACACTTAGTAGGTTTCTCACTCACTCACTCTTTACTATTATCCTTTTCAATTATTTAGACCCAAAGTTTTTGCAAATGTTACGTTTATTTCCTATTCGATATTTGTTTTCTTTGCATTTACATGAAAACAAACCCAAACCCCCTACAGGTTTTATATACAAATCATATAAAATGCACGAAGTTGACTTAATTCCACTTTTTATATATATATATACTACTCAAAAGAATTTAAGGGTCAAAAATTTATAACCAAATAAGTTTCAGAGTGTATTAGATTGATGATGTAAACTACACCAAAAATTTAATTTATTGTTCCATATTTACAAAAAAAAACAAATAAACGTCACTGTATACAAGAAAGTCACATGACATGCTGTCAAAGTTGAAGGTTGTCAAACATGGATTTTACACATTAGAACATTCGTTTAATAGTGTGTGAATCCACCCCTGGCGCGAATACACTCGACACATCGTTGCCTCATGCTGTTGATCAGACGTCTGAAGAACTCTTGGGGAATGGCCTGCCACTCTGCCATAAGAAGTTGACCCAGATCATGAAGGTTGGCCGGAGGGGCATGGTTATCCCGAACTCTCCTGCCTAATTCGTCCCAGGCATGCTCTATTGGGGCCAAGTCAGGCGAATATGCTGGCCAATCCATCCTGGCGATACCTTGTTGTCTGAGAAAGTCCGTTACCACCCTGGCGCGGTGGGGTCTGGCATTGTCATCCTGCAGAACTGCCCCGCCGCCAATCTGCTGAAGGCCTGGGAGAACCAACGGCCGGATAATCTCATTCAGATAGCGGATTCCATTCAGATTGCCATCCACCACATAGAGGGGGGTCCTGTGGTGGATAGAGATGCCGCCCCACACCATGACGCTGCCACCACCGAACCGGTGACGTTGTCTAACGTTAACGTCGGCGAAGCGCTCCCCAGGACGTCTGTAGATACGAACCCGACCGTCGTTGAACTGGAGACTATACCTGGACTCATCAGTGAACATCACTCGACCCCACTGAACACGTTGCCACCGCAGATGAAGCGTGCACCAGTGACGTCTGGCCGTTCTGTGACGTGGTAGGAGTGGTGGTCGAACAGCCTGGCGACGGCAGCGTAGATTATTGGCTCTCAGACGATTGCGTATGGTTTGATCAGACACTCAAGTTCCAGTCGCAGTCCGCAGATTGTCACGTAATCGGCGTGCAGTGGTTGTGCGTTGACGTAGAGCCATATTGGTGATGTAGCGGTCCTCTCTATTTGTAGTGCTTCGGGGTCTTCCCGAACGTGGACGATTTCGAACAGAATTCGTTGATTGGTACCGTTGCCACAGTCGGCCAACGACATTCTGACTGACACCAAGTCTCAGAGCAACATGTCTTTGCGTATTGCCATCCTGAAGCCAAGCAATAGCCATTCCTCGATCTTCGATAGTCAGTTGAAGTCGTACCATTGTCGAATTTGGAGTGTGCACCGTACACGAACGCAAGCTCCAATTATACGGAAATTCAGCATTGGGAACATGGAATACACGTGCAAAGCGTGCAAATGAAGCGCTTTGTGAAAAAGCAAGTTATGGGCACTTAGCAGACCTTTCGCTTTAGCCCTAATTTACGTGCAAATGTAAGCATGTTTTCGCCATTAGAACTAGTCGACAGTGTCAATGACAGTGGATTTTAATTCATTTATGGGTTGCTTAGACCCACTTTCGTCAAAATGGAACAATACCATGCGTGACATTATGGTCTAGCTAATATAACTGACATTCAGAAAATAATGTCGAAAATATCGTCTGACCCTTAAATTCTTTTGAGTAGTATATATATATAAAAATCTCTGTGTCGTTTGAATGCACGTTATTTCTCCTATAAATAACTAAGGTCATTTGCATATCAAAACATTGGGATCTGAGGATAAGTCAAGGTTATTATTGTTTTGCAGTGTGTAACAGCAATGTCTAATCTTTCCGTTAAATATAGATGTAAACAAACAGAACATGTAACCCTTTCTTGTAGGTGCATTATATTTAATAAATTTAGCTAATGTATTATGTATTTTTATTTTATTATATCAATTATATATAGCATACCATACCTAACCTAACACAACTGAGGTGTAGCACAGTAATAAACACAAATCACCTCACACACCGCAGGAATGTGCTTTTCAAATTTATAAATAAATTTAATGCAGGGCCGGACTCAGAAGACCGTGGGTGGGGGGGGGGGGGGGGGGATAAAATGTCCAAGGCCACCAACATCAAATAATAATAAAAAATGTTATTTAATTTGTCTACCGGCCTCGGTGACGTCGTGGCAGGCCATCGGTCTACAGGCTGGTAGGTACTGGGTTCGGATCCCAGTCGAGGCATGGGATTTTTAATCGAGATACCGACTCCAAACCCTGAGTGAGTGCTCCGCAAGGCTCAATGGGTAGGTGTAAACCACTTGCACCGACCAGTGATCCATAACTGGTTCAACAAAGGCCATGGTTTGTGCTATCCTGCCTGTGGGAAGCGCAAATAAAAGATCCCTTGCTGCCTGTCGTAAAAAGAGTAGTAAGCCTATGTGGCGACAGCGGGTTTCCTCTAAAAACAGTGTCAGAATGACCATATGAGTGACGTCCAATAGCCGATGATAAAATCAATGTGCTCTAGCGGCGTTGTTAAATAAAACAAACTTTTTACTTTTTTTAATTTGCCTCTAAATTGGGAACTCATACATATATATATATATATATATATATATATATATATATATATATATATATATATATATATATATATATATATATATATATATAGTATTTAGGGTGGTGCTAGGGGCTGGGGTTTGGGGGTGGGGTGTTACATTTGTAATGCGAAAAACCAAAGGGCTATTGTTGGGACTCGTATGGGTGTTGAACCCACTTTTTCATCCCGCAGACACAGCCCTGAATGTTCAAAATACGATAGCATTGCTTGGTCAATAATATCATTATTTCGATCTATGACTGCACGTGCTATTGTAGCAATGTGTAAACCACGTAAAATACAAGTTAGGTAGGGTATATAAATTCATTGAAAATGTAGTAGTCGACATTCTTGTTATTGTTATTTGAGGAAAAATATGGGTAAATCGAAAAACACTTAAGTTGATGTAAAATAGAACGTTTTCGATTATTTTGAAGATGAATATCAGCGCGGTAGACCTAGGTATGCTTCTTATCGAATTGTCGATCGAGTTGCCGCTGCACTTAAAGTTTCGGTTTCAACAGTAAAAAGAACTGTGAAAAATCTAAGCTCTACGAATCTAAGCACAGAAATCACTGTTAAAAAACGCGACCGAAAACTCATCGATTTATTTGATAAAGATGTTATTAGACGACGAGTATACAGATTTTATAGAGAGGGCGAATTACCTACATTACATAAGATTAACGTGGCTTTAAGGGAGGAATGTGGAATCAACATATCCATATCAACTTTACGAAGAACACTCCATGACCTCGATTTTAAATACCAACATATGTCTACAACCGGAAAAGTGATTTTTGAGGACGCCAATATATCAGACAGGAGACTGTCCTATCTCCATGAAATATCCAGTTTACGAGAACAGGGGTATTTAATAGTGTATCAAGATGAGACCTGGGTGAATGTCAACCACACAACATCCCACCACTGGACAGATATCCACCCGGGCACAAGTACCGCCAATCACCTGCCGAAATCAGACGCTGCTGATCGAGTTCCTAAACTCTGTTCGGTGATTGGGAAGGGAAAAAGACTTATTATTTGTCATGCTGGCTGTGATAAATATGGCTGTGAATTGATCTTTGAGGCTAAAAAAACAGACGGAGACTATCATGGTGAGATGAATCATGACAATTTCATCAAATGGTTTGAAGAACAACTTATGCCTTCTCTACCAGAACCTTCTGTTATCGTCATGGATAACGCAAGCTACCACAACAAATTAACTGAGATTACACGATGTCCTGCACTAAACGCTAAAAAGGAAGAAATTCAGTCGTGGCTACGAAACAAAAATATACCTTTTGAGAGTAACATGCCAAAGCCAGTTCTTTATGAACTTGTGAAAAGTAACAAATGTGCAAAGCAATTTGTTACTGATGATATTGCTGAACGCCATGGGCTCTTGTGTCTAAGACTGCCGCCAAGACATTCTGAACTCAATCCGATAGAACTGATCTGGAGTCAAGTCAAAGGGCACATAGCTCGTCATAATGATGGTAAAATGACCACGGTGCGGAGAGAACTTGCACATGCATTGAACTCTGTCACACCTACACACTTCTCTGACGCAGTTAAACATGTAATAAAGATCGAAGAAGATTTTAGAAAACAAAATAGTTTTATAAGAAATAAAATACCCCCTGTGATAGTCCCCTTAACGAAGATAGTGATGAAGAAATGAGTTCGTCGACTGATTAAGTTATTTCTCCATACCCATCAGGAGTATTACTGTAATGTATGCATGAACTCTTTAACACCAAAAACAATTTATTTCCATATCATTCACTATCAAACAACCTAACAACCTATAAACTAATCGACTAGAAATGCATATAGACTACACATACATACGAGAGAAATGTTTATTTAACGACACACTCAACGCATTTGATATACGTTTAGGTGGCATCAGACAAAACGGTTAAGGAGCATTATGACAGTGAGAAAGAAACTCGCTACCGCCACATGGGTCACGGTTTCCGATAAGCAATTTTGATAAGCAATAAGGGACGTTTTATATGCACCATCCCATAGACAGGATAGCACATACCACAGCCTTTATACATCAGTTGTGGTGCACAGGCTGGAACTAAACACAACCCAATGGGTCCACCATGTGGGATCGATCAGTCGACCTACCATGAGCGAACGCTTTACCTCTGAGCTACGTCCCGCTCCATATACAAAAGAAGCCTTATGTGGGGTTGGCGTTGTGCAGAGGGTCACACCTCCACCAATCGCATGCATACCATATTCTTCTCTCTCTTTCTCTCTCTCTCTCTCCCTATAACCATATAACCATAGATTAAAATATGTTGAGTGCGTCGTTACATAAATGACGTCTCTCTCTCTCTCTCTTTCTCTCTCTCTCTCTCTCTCTCTATCTCTCTCTCTCTCTCTGTCTGTCTCTCCCTTCAGCGCGCGCGCTTGTGTATTCCATAATATAATTATAATATTTGATACATATTTTTTTTTTCAAACTGAGGTTTTGTCACTTGAACTCCCCACCTGAATCCGCGCCTGCTTCATGTTTACAGAATTTTCTTAAATATAGGTCATACTACGATTTGTGCGGATAGGACGATAGAACCGAACATTAGTTTGAAACGCACTATAGAATGATGCTTTTGATATGCAAATGACCTTAGTTATTTATAGGAGAAATAACGTGCATTCAAACGACACAGAGATTTTTAAAAAGTGGAATCAAGTCAACTTTGTGCATTTTATATGATGATTTGTATATAAAACCTGTCGGGGTTTGGGTTTGTTTTCATGTAAATGCCAAGAAAACAAATATCGAATAGGAAATAAACGTAACATTTGCAAAAAACTTTGGGTCTAAATAATTGAACAGGATAATAGTAGTCATTAGGTGGTAATTTGTGTTGGTTACTTCATTGTCACATACTTCTTATGCTTGCCATTATATACCTAACCGCATACAGTGGCCATTTAAAATTATAATGATCACCAGGAATGGACTTAATGCTGCTGTTCTTGGGATGTAGCCCAGTGGTAAAGTACTCACTGGATGCACGGTTGGTCTAGGGTCAATCCTGTCTGTGGGCCCATAGGGCTATTTCTCATTTCAACCAGTGCACCACGACTGGTATATGAAAGGCCATGATGATAATGTGATATCCTGTCTGTGGGATGGTGCATATAAAATATATCTTGCTACTAATGGAAAATTATAGCAACTTTCTTCTCATAAACTATATGTAAAAAATCACCAAATGTTTGACAACGAGTAGCCAGTGATTAATAAATCAATGTGCTCTAGTGGTGTTTTGAAACAAAACAAACTTTAACTTTAATGCTTTAACTCCAGTACATGTTTGTACATTTAGTTTGCCCTTATATAAATATAAATACATCGACATTTGGGTTTTATCTTAAAATGCCTCTTCTTTTTAACACCCCCACCCCCCACCCCCACACCCCCGTTAGAGTTAACTCTTAAGTGTATTTATATCCCACAGAAAATAAAAGTAATGTTAGATTGTGCAATCTCCAAATCCTATTTAATGACAGATTTTCAACCACAATTAAATGAAGGAAAACAAGCACACACAAACCACTAAATGGTACACCTTCTGGTACATTTAATACTTGTTTTTGGAAGAAAGTTAGATAATACATGTACTATTTTAGTTTTTGTTACTTAATTAAATTGTGAGAAAAAAGGTAAGAAAAAATAAAATATGAACATGAAGAGTATAATTGTAAGGTTAAAACCTGGTTTTTGAAATAGAAATAGAATAATACATTCGTGTCCATTATATACCATTTATCTAGTGTTTCTATTGAGTGTGCAGCGTAAAAATAAGTTTAGCGAACGTTAGTGACAAGCGGTTGACTGACTTGGCTGCAGCAGTGGTTATTTGACATATTTACATTAACATAATGTTCTGTGCCACATACAGTTTTAAACAAGCGATAAGTGCGTAATTTTCCAACATTATTAGCAATGCTATTAGTCCAAGAACCATTCAGTTGACCATCATACCTATCTCAAACATTGGTAACAAATGAAATAGGCATTGGACTGTTTACATCAAATAAATTGTCAACGTTTAGATCCCCGAGAACAAGGTGTATAGAGCAATTAGAGTTTTTTTTACATTGACGTGATTGCTTGTTTTCAGCCCAGATAAACACCTTTCTATTCAGTCTGTAATGATTCACATTAACCAACCTTCTCCACTGACCCAGTACAGCTTTCCACTGAGACACCATTAAATAAGTCCAACCCATATCACCACCAGTTGCGTAGCGGGAGGGAGTGGGTGGATGGTACGGGGCCATGGATTGCCCCCGCCCCCAATATGAAATCCTGTCGCGTTAGGTGTTTACTTTCCTACTCCAAGGAAATATCTGCAAGCATGATTTTGAATTTTACTAACTACGCTATACTCCCTAGTTCCCCATATTACAGCTCTATAAGTCATCACTGGTAGAACTATTGCATAATAGAGCTTACTAAAGGATGTGTATGGTACAGGGGTAGCATTAAGGATTTGTTCCTAGGAATCAATTATTTTTCAAGTGGACTCATTTGCTCCTGAATTGGTTCATTCCCATGAGTCCATTCTGAAAATCCATGAGTCCATATTTTTTTCTTCAGAAACAACAGCTTAAGAACACGTTTCCATAGCTTTAGTCAAGACGGACAGCATCCACGTCTTGTACAAGTTCGTTATTTAATTTTTTAATGATGTTAAAAATTGCGTTTTGGATCGTTCGAAGCGAACAACTTTGGCGGCCATGATTGTTTCTAGGTCTGATGTTGGGCAAGTCCAATTTCCAAATAGGGGTGCGATGCTTGTTACTCTCTTGGTTATCGTATTGATATTATGTTGTTATAGTTTAGTTATTTGTTATCAAAATAAACAATTAGTGATGCATATCTAATTTAGATTGTTTTCTTTGTAAGGGAAAATCTATCCATAAGGGACCAAAATCTTGCCGGTTCTGCACAGGACGTTCCTACACATAGTCCATGAGCCAGAGGGGTCGGCCGGTACCATCTGGGGGGACGAATACTCATAGTGATTTTGTCACGGCTTACATCCCTAGGAATGGAAAATTTATGATAGCATTGCCGGACTCAAAGCTTTCTGTGTGTATCTACCCGTTTTGTGACCGTACCCCCATTCTCACGACAGTTATATTTTTACAGAATTGCTAAAGGGTGACTATATTAAAAGAATTGTAAAATATTTGTCAGGGCATTTAAGAATACAAAATTTGGAGGATTGGGAGATAATGGATGGGAGAATTCAGATATATACCAATACTGAAATGCTTCGAGGATTAGGGTCTCATATAACACTTATTCTCTTTCAAAGTTCTAATTACAACAGAAGCTCATTTGGACATTCAGTTATTATTTGCATCCTATAAATAAAGATTTGTTGCAGGATTTGCTGTGTAATTGCACATTTTATAACCCTACCCCTATTTCTCCAACAGTTATATTTTCACAGAATTGCTAAAGGATGACCATAGCAAAAGCTGGGTAAAATATTTCTCAGGGCATTTAGGAAAACAAAATTTGGGAGATAATGGATTGGACAATTGAGATATATTACCAATATTGAAATCTTTTGAGGATTAGGGTCTCATATAACACTTTTTCTGTAAAGTTACATCATACAAAAATTCACAGAGTTTTATTTTTCAGTAGAAATTTAACATAAAGTTTAGGCTCAGCACCTCAAATATTCTCTTAAAATGTTCTAATTATAATAGAAGTCCATTTGGACATCCAGTTATTATTGACATCCTATAAATAAAGTTTTGTTGCAGGATTTGCTGTGTAATTATACATTTTATAATCCTACCGCTATTTCCTCAACAGCAATATTTCAATGGAATTGTTAACAGTGACTAAATAAAATACATCATAACATATTTGTTAGGACGGTCAAGGCTAAAATAAGAGAAAATCAAGTTAGTGGAATATGAATTTCAGAAATAGAAACAATCGTGTCATCCCTAGAGGGTTAGGGTCTCAAGTAACACTTTTATTTTTACATTACGTAGTGCAATATCCACAATTTCTCTACAATAATTTTACTTGAAGTTTAGGTCGACATCCTCAAATGTTGTGTTTCAGGGATTTCATTGCATACAAATCTATATTAGGCTGCTAAATACTACATAGGTCCTGCATGTAAAGTGAATTTGACGTTATATGTTAATGAGATGCCATTTAATGATCTCTCATAAGACTAAAACCGATTAAAAGTCTAAGTTATTGATTTAAACCCCATATTGATCATGTATTTATTGTTATCGTTGTAATATAACCATGACTACAAAGGTATTATTGTTTAAAATTGTATCTTTATACAGAGTCCATGGAATATGTTAACAGATCATAACATGGCCACACACAAATAGGCATACAGTTGAATTCACAACTTAAACGATTAAAACAACACAGTTTTATTATATTCAAGTTTACCTATTTGTTAATTGCATTAATACACTGGTAAGTGATTCAGCTGTACACGTTTCCTAAAATTTAATATTGATGCATTACTGTCTTCATTATGATGTTGAACTAATCCAAACATTGAAAATAGCATGACATAGTGTGTTATACTCCCTGCTGAAGACAAATGATAGAGTTTTATGTCTCCTAAAACTAGAGGCTACCACCAGTTAGCACTTCAATATTTTTCAACCACCATTTAGCCTAATACAGACGAATCTGTCTTGGGACAACAGTGATAGACTTGACGTGGCTCTCACTGGTGGAGTAGACATTTTATGTTTGTGGTGTTTGTGTTGGACCAGAGTCACTGGTAATGGATTGTACCAATGATAAAACAAAACCTTTAGCTAAAGTTGCTTGAAAAATAATAACCTCATTTGGAGGCTAGCACGGCAGACAAACACAGATAAATGGAAAATCCAAAGTTATGAGTACCAGATATTTCAATATGAACCATCTCAAAGATACGTGCCTACTATCAATGTATCTTGTTTCGAGCCGACGATTATATTTCAAATTGTGAACCAGAACCAGAGCATCTCAGAATAAAACTACCTTTACAAACCATTGCCGTACTGATGCATCGAACAGTTTGCAAAGGCATAACGACGGCTGTGTCACGGCTGTGTCATTATAATCTTAAGAATGGAATCATTCTTAATGCTATAGGCATCATATGATGGTGATTTCAAGGCTTGTACATAGATATACGAGTATATGATTGCTGTACACGTAGTCCCTGAAGTAAAGATGTACAAGTGTATCATGAAGCTCTAAAAGTATTATGAGACTAGCTTGGTTAGTTTACTCTTTGGGCAAAAAGCCAACCAAAGAAAAAAACCCAGCATAGTTAAAGACATGTACCAAATGAAATTTGACAGCCTAGCAGTTTGCCAAGTTTTAACAGAGTTAAACAATCTCTAGAAAGATTTATTCAAATGTCTGTCACACAGAAATGAAGTTTTCAGCGGGGTTTTTTGATGTCTCACAGTTACATAGATGCATTGCTTAGCCTTCTACGAGCATCTCATGTGGGAACTGTACTTTAGGGCCATTAAGTTAGTGATTCCACGTTGCTCTGCTTTAACAAGCTGTATTATGGCAGAACACCTATCTTCCAGTTGAGCACCCTGATGTGTTTGAACCCTTTCAGATTGACAGCATTTTTTATCAGATGTATGACAACAATATTTGTGGATGCATTCCTAAAAACCACTAAGTTAAAGTGAACAAAGATGTCCGGACTCTAGAGGTCACAACAGGGTTAAGGCTAAATTCTGCTGCTAAAAAGATACAGCAGAACATCAATGTGTTATCATGAAGAGTTTCCAAGGCCAAACGTTTAAAGGGATTATGACTATATTCCATAGTACTGGTAGTAAGCCTCATTCAATGTTGATTAAATGCATTTGCTGAGAACATCTGTACTGCATAGGCAGTTTCAATGGATACTTACTGCCTTTGACTTGATGAAGAACAATGTTATGCAGCCTAGCTTCAATGGTGAGCGACTATATATAACAATAAATCTCATGACAAAATCAGAACACGAAAAGCTGAAACATTAGCCATCTGTGACAAAAAATGAATTGAAAACCAATCACTGTTTGTGTGCATCACTGAGCTGGCACAAGGCATAATTTCCAGATATCCGTTAACTTTCATTGGTACCTCTATAATAGGCCTCGTTGCAGATGAATTTGACATGGGCAGGTAATCTAACAGAAATGTTTTAACGATTGTTGATGGTATTGACTTTGTCTAGGTAGTAACCAATGATTATGTTAAGTATTTACAAGTGGTAAATTAATGTTGAATAAAGCATTATGAGGTGGAAGCCACATAAAACATGTTAATATTGTGGTTGGTATATATCATGGGACTTTACTAAGAGCAACATATTCCTTTCGGAATCCGGTTACAAATATCACCAATTTAAATAATTTCCTAGTCAAAGAATGAAGGAAGGCAGTGTACACAAATACACTCCAAGGGAAAGTGTTTTGATAACAAATATTAAAACAATATCCAAGGTTGTATGCCATCCGGTGTTTTCAAGTTGACTGATGCTTGCTATTGCATGCAGCTCATGCTGCAATTAAGGGATACAAGTAAGTTGGCTTTAGCTCAGAAGACAGAAACTATATTTGTGCTTGGCATTCTAACAGATCCCTGGAGTTCCATTGCTCTCACAAATGTGGTCCTTAAACTGGTGCAAGTATCTTTGAATCTGTATTGAGTATCAGAATGTTTGTAGAGTTGTATACACTGGGGGTTACACTGCCAGTGTACCTAGGAATCAGAACTGTGTGTCTAATTTGAAACCTTTCCGAAACATTACAAAATGTACCAATAAATGTTCACTTCGCCTATTTGTATCACACTTCGTCCGTTTCTTCTTGAAAGGAAGAAATTCACTTCTCGTACTTTTTCAATTCTAGATTAGATCCTGCCAGGGTATGTTTCTGTTCTGTGCAAAGAGGGGCAGAATAGAAAGTGTAACTATGCAGGGATTGTTTGATAAAACATACACAACATGCAATCAACCTCGAAATACACCAAGCGTAAATATGTAGGGATTGTTTGATAAATCATAGTATTTACACAACGATCAATCATCCAGATTGTAATGTAGAGTATGATCCAGTGACACCAAATGCCGTTGATACAGGCTGGAAAATAGAAACAGAAGACTGGTATAATGTTCATAATTGAAGATTTTGACAACCAGGTTGAAGACGGTGATGGAAATGTAGCACAGAAATTTGTTATCTGCAAACTATGCATCCATCTTTATCATGGTATTTTTAATCTATCAAGGCAATGTATGCATTTCCACTGATTTTATTGTTTCAACTTAGTCTTGTACAGTAATACGATTTTAGACAATAATATTTATTATCACCTGCATGTAACAATAAATATGTGATCAAAGTACATTTTAAGTTGACAGGAACCTTTAATGGGTTTATATTAGAAAATAATAAAATTTGTACTAATGTTGTTGTTGTTTTTTGTTTTTTTTAAAGCCATGCTCATGTTAATAACTTCATCAGCAAACAGCTTAACAAATGCTTTATATATGGAATATCTAAATAATTCGTGGGACTTCAACAAACATTTAGGTACATTAAAGCCCTGACAAAGGGTAAACCTAAACTTCAACTGGAATTATAGTTGTAAAATGGCGAACATTGCATTTCCTAATAATCAAACAAAAAGTGTTATGTGAGACCCTAACCTTCAAATGTTGTCACTATTGCTTCTATTTCTCATATTTATATCCTATCAACTTTATCTACCTTTAGGATTGCCATGTATATTTTAATAAATATTGTATGATGTTTTTATTTAGTTATCCTGTTAATAATTCCTTTGAAATACTGATTTTGAGGAAAGGGGGTAGGGTTATCTAAAGGGATGTTACACAAAATAACTTTCAAAAAACCCCTCTATATATAGGATGTAAATATTAACTAGATGTCCAAACAAGCTTCTGCTGCAATAAGATCCTACAAAAAGAATATTTGAGGGGCTGAGCCTAAACTTTATGTTAAATTGCTACTGAAAAAATAAAACTGTGAATTATATTTTGTAATGTTACAGAAAAGGTGTTATATGATACCGTAATCCTCAAAGGATTTCAATACTGGTAACATATCTGAATTCACCAATCCATTACCTCCTAATCATACAAGTTTTACATTCCTACATGCCCTAACAAATATTTTACAATGCTTTTAAACTAGTCACCTTTAAGCAATTCTATAAAAAATATAACTGTCGTTGAAATGGGGGTAGGGTCACAAAACGGGTGGATACACATAGAAAGCTGTGAGTCCTGCACTGCTATCATAAATTTTCCATTCCTAGGAATGTAGTCCTTGACAAAAATCACTATGAGTATTCGTCCCCCAAGGTGGTACCAATTGGCCAACTTTTGGGTCCTGGCTCATGGACTAACAGGGCGGTCTATAGTATACGCTGCAGTGAACGGTTACAAGATGCCGCACAGGACGTTTGTCTACACGTGTACTGAGATATGAGGGGGAAGTCAGTAATAATAAAGAAAATATACTGGTACATATAGTATGTATATTTTGGATAATACTCCATAATATATATATATATATATATATAATATATATATATATATATATTATCTATAGATTATATATATATATGTATATGTATATGTATATGTATATACTATATATATATGTATGTATGTACCCGGTATATATATGAATATATATATATATATATATATATATATATATATATATATATATATATTATATATATTATAACGTGTGCGTGTGTGAGCATTAAATATATATATATATATATATATATATATATATATATATATATCTATATATATCGTGGTACTCGTGACGGCTCTGTCTTCAGGACATTCCTACACAGGGCGGTCTAGTATTTAATACGTTCGTGTTGACACTGTTTATAGCTATGATAACCCTAGTATAGAAAAACATGTGCGGTAAGCTTTTGGATACGTATCAATCTAACCGCTTGTAGGAATATTCAAACAAGTCAGTAAACTGTTTAGC
>NC_054699.1:19729600-19744600 GCF_016097555.1 Gigantopelta aegis | reverse complement strand
GTCATTAAAGATGGAGTCTGGACGTTGAAAGTTTTATAAGCACGGGCCAAGATCCCACTGTTCGGTGTAAATAATACATTCATGATGTTTAAAACATAATCAGTGTTATTATTATGTACAAGTCGGACTACATGATCATGAAACTGTATGCAAGGGGTCAAAATTAGCTGAAAATTCTGCCTGCCCAAAATTAAAATAGGTCAGACCATACACGATCCTATATTAATGTTTTTAGTATAAACATAAAATAATTGCACATCTGATAGGCAAAAAACCCCAACAAATCTACCTACTTATATGTATGTTGATGAAGGAAGGAAATGTTTTATTTAACGACACACTCCACACATTTTATTTACGGTTATATGGCATCAGGCACATGGATAAGGACCACACAGATAGAGAGAGAGAGAGGAAACCCACTGTCGCCACTTCATGGGCTACTCTTTTTGATTAGCAGCAAGGGATCTTTTATATGTACCATCCCACAGACAGGGTAGTACATACCACAGCCTTTGATATGCCAGTCGTGCTGGAACGAGAAATCAATAGCTAACAAATACATAAATCAATATACCATATTAAGGGAAAAGTAGGCCTACACTCGGTAAATGATATTGTACCGTCGGTAGTTAGGTACTGTAAAATCTACCCTATTAAATTCTTCAGTGTCTCATTTTCCTACAACTATTCCTAGCACGGATAGGAAACATACAGTAAGGTTATTCACATACCCGGTATATTTTTACAAATATAAAGGAAGGAAGGAAATGTTTTATTTAACAATGCACTCAACACATTTTTATTTCTGGCTATATGGCGTCAGACAGGAAGGGATCTTTTATATGAACCATCCCACAGACAGGATAGTACATACCACGGCCTTTGTTACACCAGTTGTGGAGCACTAGCTGGAACGAGAAATAGCCCAATGGGACCACCGACAGGGATTGATCCCAGACTTACCTCACATCAAGCGAATGCTTAATCCACTGGGCTATATCCAGCCCCACTTTTACAAAAATAGAAAAAGAAAATTATAAATAACAAATTGTAAATATACCCTGATCATTTAGATAATGGATTAATCCATGATATTCATATTTAATTTTCAGTGTCTGCATAAGAAGGCATTTATTTAGCTGAAATTAACATTACATATAAAATGGAAAATCTACCCTGATAAAATTGAAATCTGAAGTTTATCATTTTTGCAAAATCTACCCCAGCATATATAGTACCTCTGCAGCTTTAGTGCAATTTAAAGCCCTGACATTAGCCAAATATCATGTACCACATTGTTAGGTCAGTTGTTCGGTCATTTAACCCTCACCATAACCTGTAGGTGGTAGATTATGAATTAACCCACGATTATATATTCATTTTTACATATACTGTATATATATTCATGTTTACATATCTGATACAGACGTTAACCCCCCCCCCCCGTCCCCCCAAAAAAACCACCCAAAACAAACAAACAACAACAACAAACAAACAAACAAACTATGCGATATATTATATTATTCACATATTATTAATATTGTGTCACGTTTACAAACGATTAACTTTACAGCGTTGTTTGTAGTCCGATACATCGGTCATAAACTCAGTTGCCGAGTTGACAGCAGGTGTATCGGACTACGTACGTACGTCAAAAACATCGGAAGTACAGATTAGAAGAAAAAAACACATTGAAAAACGCTCAGTTATAAAATTGATTTGTATTACTTAATATTTTATTAAATGCTCGTTACAATAACACAGATCTAAATTTGACATAATTTACTAGGGAATTAGGCCTATTCGTTCATATTTATGTTTATTTCCCGTGGAAACATATTAGACATGTTTGTGACATGGGGCGTGGCTTACGAAAAAGGGCGTAGCTTAAAATCGCATTTCGCGAGATGTTACATCCTGGTGGCTACGATTAAGTATTTCCCTCGGTGAGAGGATGCATTGTCGTCATGAAGCATCCAATTTCCCTCGCGCCACGGTTCAGGCCGTTTCCGCCGAATGTCCTCCCTCAGACGCCTCAGAACGTTGCAGTAGAACTTGCTGTTGACGGTCAGGCCCCCGGGGACGAATTCAGGGTGAACAACCCCGCGAATGTCGAAGAAAACGATGAGCATGCTCTTGGTCGCGCTGCGGACCTGTCTCGCCGCCTTTGGTCGTGGAGATGTTGGGCTCTTCCACTGCGAAGACTGTTTGGTCTCCGGGTCGTATCCGTAGAGCCAAGTCTCGTCCCCAGTGATGACCCTTAACATGACGGTTGGGTCATCCAGGGCACGCTGATGGAGATCTTGGCAGACTTCGGCACAGAGCTCCTGATCGGGGGTCAGAAACCTGGGCATGAACTTTGCAGCAATGCGGTGCATGTTCAGATCAGACGTTAGGATTGCCTGCATTCTTCCGTATGACACATCAACGATGGCAGCAATGTCGTTAATGGGTCTCCGACGATCCTCATGCACAAGTCGCAGAATTGTTTCCACATTTTCGGGGGCTGAGCTCGTGGAAGGTCGCCCAGACCTCTTGTCGTCATCCAGTGATGTTCTGCCGCTCTTGAAGCGTGCGTGCCACTCGAAACACCTCGCATGACTCATTGCTTCATTGCCATACACATGACGAATCATGTCAAAAGTCTCAATTGCAGATTTACCGAGTTTGACGCAGAATTTGATGCTCGCTCTCTGCTCTAGTTTGCAGTCCATGATGAAATCGCAAATGTGCCCGTGCACGTGGTCACAAAAACTCCCGTAGCACAATGCAAGATGTTCACAGAACGACGCCACTCGGTAGACTGCCTGATGACGGTTACTGCTAACCCCCACAGCACGCGCATCCCCGTACTGCCATCTGTTGGCGTGCTATGGAAGTAGTCTCGGAACTTTTTGATACCACCTTGTACATATACATATATATACATACATACATACATACATAGATACATATACATATATATATATATATATATATATATATATATCAGGGGCGTAGCGTGATCTGGACCGGGGGGGGGGGGGGGGGGTTCGAATATGAACTAAGTGGACCTTTTTCTGTTTTGTTTTTGCACCACCAGAAACTCCATATGTATAAACCTGTATGTTTTAGTTCTGAAAGCGGATCATTTGCTTCAGCCTACGCCCCTATATATATATATATATATATATATATATATATATATATATATATATATATATATATTATATATATATATTATACATGTTGGGGAGCTTTCTTTTGACTACGGTGTAGGTCGTAGTTAATATTGTAACTAGTCATTTAGTCAAATTGATGTACACGTCCGTTATGCATATTAATTGCAGATATCAAAACTTTATTAAGATGCCGCTTTAACGAGTCAATCATCAATGAGCCCCTTTTCCTTGGTCTCCCCAAGACGTGGTCGTAAGTATTTCTGTTGAGCATAAAACAATATTGTACATTTTCTTTTTTGTAAAAGGAGATTGCACACAATCTGAGAAACAATAATCGAAATAGAAAACTTTATTAGCATCAAAAAATAAAAGAACAAGTCGACGATTACTCCACGATTCAGTAGTAACCAATGACGTCAAGTATTTGACGTCATTGGTAGTAACAAAGGGCCGTTGTTGCAAGCGACTGGAGCGTAAACGCGCCGGAAGTAATTTTGTGGATGTTCGGGCCGCTAAGCGCACATGCAAATCAAGGGCAGATACGTATGTTTCTCTATCTTATGGTTCATTCCTTGACGTGGTGAGGTAGCTTGCATGTCTCAATGACTCGGAGAGAGCTATGCCAGCTGGAGCATCAGCTCCTGGTAGGGTCACCCAAGCTGGACTGGTCAAATATGACTAATATGTCTAGACTAATATGAACCGGACAGACAGAGGACGTACGTCAAGAAACACAACTGCCTAAGAGAAGCAAACTCCAAAATCAAAACTGGGCTGGAGAGGCTCAGAATCCTAGTAAGGAAACTTTCCTAGAAGAAGGAAAACTCCAAACTCAAACCAAGTCCACTGAAGTCAAAGTACAGAAGCTATGCATAAGCATTAGCGTGGAAACCGAAAGGAAATGTTTGTACATGCACCAAGCTCTACGATCATGATCGTATGTTTCCAATAGAGGCTATATAAAGAATTCGATGATCAGTGGGAACCTTGGCAGTAGTTCTTCAAACAAATTGTATAAACTTATTAATAACAAAATATACGAATATGTTATAAGCATACTTTTGTGCAAAATATCGCCAGTTTTACAATTTCTTTTCTTTTTAAGATTTCATTGATCTTATTTATCTTTCAGAAAGTTTTTTTCCCCCCTTCTTTCACTCTTTCTTTCTATTTCTAGTCTCCAGAACATTTCCCCTTCAGTTATGTAAGGCGTTTGCATTGCTAATATCCCTTTTTACAGTATTATGTTAAGCCTATCTGTTTCATCTTAAAGTTACGGTCTTTTGTTACAATATTATAACATCATGCACAAATATGAAATACAAGCTCAAATGCACTTTAAAAAAAAACTCGCGTGTTCGCTATGAACGGAGGTCGTCAAAGTATACGTTCGATTCGTTGCCTGTACCGCCATTGCTCGGCAAAGCATAAATGACAGCCTGTTTCAGTTGACACGTGCGTTTGCCAATTTCAAATTGTAGGGTTTGTCTCAAAAAATGAAATGAGAAATCTTGCGCTGTACGAAGAATGTTCGGTTGAGGATACGGTACTAGAGTCTTTCGTTAAAATTAATTTCATAAAGTGTTAGTATAACTTTCAAAGTATAGTTTGCATACTAGTATCACATTGATCATGTATATATATTTTTAAATAACATATACTAAAGTAGACAATGAACGTTTTCACTTCTTAATTTTACGTGTGTTAAAATTGATGAATTCAAATAAATATTATTTCGTTAGGGTTTTTTTGGTGTTTTTTTGTGGGGGTTTTCGGGGGTTTTCGTGTGTGTGGTTTTTTTTGGGTTGTTTTTTTTTGGGGGGGGGGTGTTTGACGACATCAATTGCATGTCAAACATTTGGTAAATTTGACATATAATCTTAGAGAGGAATCGGATGCATGTGCAGGGTATTGGAGGTCGAAACCCTTACCTGCCCAAGCTTTAAAAAAAATGAAATATATTTTCTGGGGGAGCATGGCCCCATATAAACTTCGCTCAACACAATTTATAACTCCAACCCTGCTGAAATCCCTGCACACGCGCCTTGGAAACCCGCTACATTTTTTTTTTTTTTCTTTCTTTAGCAAGGGATCGTTTATATGTACCATCCCACAGACATATCACATACCATGGCCGTTTATATACACGCCGATGGGGATCGATCCTAGACTGACTGCGCATTTTCAAAAACTACTTTTTTACGTCTAAGTAATAAATAAAATAACATATAGTCTTGAAAAATGTTACGTAAATCGAACACAACACCCTCTTCCTCTACCCCTAGAGCGTTACGTAATTATTAACACCCCCTTACATATAACGCGTATGCCAACTGGCCACTGTCAACATTTCAAGGCAAAGCCCCCACCGACCACTGGAAAGGTGTTGTACCATATCTCTGTGGATATAAATATGTTTGGGAGATGTGAGACGACCCCTCAATCAAGACAGTTAAATTTGTTCAAAATCACGTGAGAAGCTCAGCGCCTGCGTAAATCATGTAAAGTCCCAATGCTACTGGCATCCCGCTAAATGAAGAAAAACAAAGCTGACCAGTGCATTTGTAACTGACCTAGATAATGTAAATGAGCGAGCATTGCGAAACTATATGCTTGAATAATAAAAATATTCCAGGGACTGCAGCTTTAATATTGAATAATATGCATGTGTATACTCAATGTGCAACTCTCACGCTATTTGGGTTTCCTTTCGTTTAGCCCATCGAGCTATTTCTTGTTCCAGCCAGTGCTCCACAACTGGTGTAATAAAGGCCGTGGTATGTACTATCCTGTCTGTGGGATGGTGCCCCCCCCCCCCCCCCCCCCCAATCCCAGGAAATTTAGGTGTGATCAGTGGCGTACTCGATATCATTGTTTACTTGGCTGCCAGGTGGCCCCCCAATACAAAATCCTGCCTACGCCACTGGCGAGAGCGGGTTTCCTCTCAATATCTGCGTAGTCATTAACCATATGTCTGACGCCATATAACGTAAATAAAATGTGTTGAGTGCGTCGTTAAATAAAACATTTCCTTCCTTCCTTCCGTTTATCTTAGTCTTCATCCCTGTTACTCCACACGTCCGCGTCTCTCTCTCTTTCTGTATGTGTGTGTGTCTGTCTGTGTGTGTCTATCCATCTGTATCTCTCTCTCAGGCCTCCCAGCCACTTGTACATACTAAAATATAGGAAATATAGGAATTTGCATATCAAAATATAGGAGTTTTATAGGAATATTGAGGTCAAATATAGGAGTTTTATAGGAAAATTTTGACCGATTATCATGATTATAGGCATTTTACACGGATTTTTAAAGGCATTTACATTACTAATGGTATGTTCTTACCTTGCATATGTACCCAATAATACCATCTACTACCTCAACAAACAGGGTTCAAAATTAGCAGTCGCCCGGTTGCCCGTAGCGACCTTTATTGGCTATGGGCGACTATGCATTTCACAAAGGTAGTCCGTTGGGCAACCACTGATTTTAGAATCTGGTGAATATGGTACCAGGTGAAAAATTAACGCACTGAAACTGAATGGAATGTAACAAAACACACCGCTATTGTGCTGGGGCGAACTACAGAACTGGCAACAGACAACATTATAGAACATGTTCTATATTTTGACAACGCCAGGCTTATCAGACTCAGCCTCAGCTTCTGAGATTTTGGTCCTAGGCTTTAAAAAAAATATAACTCAAAATGTATCGCAAACACATCATGTTTTTTGGGGGGAGGGGGGGGGGGGTTGGGGGGGAGAGAGAGTTTGAAGTTGTCGGATTAATGGACTGGATACGCCATAATTATTTAGTAGACCTACTTTTTGACATTATTCAATGTATTAATCATACTTAATTAGCTTATATTATTCTGGGACAAATGTACACTCATACTAACAATGAAATGTTCCATTACTACATGGATTATTTCAAAAGTCAGTTAACTGGCATGTAGGCCTAAAGATAAATTCATATAAAAACATATTAATTTATTAAATTGTAAATTCATCTGAAATAACGTTTTTGGGGGTAAAACATTCAGTGTAAATAAAAACAATATATATTTATAAAACTGCATAGGATAAATCCAACGTAAGCTGAACGACAAAAACCGTAATACGAGATCAGGGCTGTATCTCTGCACAATGCAGTCGATTGGGTATTTGGCAAAATAGTGGATGATTCCATGAATCTTTATCTAGTGCATTGTCTTCAGGGGGACAGCCACTCCCAAGGAGATCCTTTACTGTAGAGTTCTCCATATTGAACCACCTCTCACAGGTGCACAAAGAATACTGCCATTCCAAGACTGACTAATATACTAAAACACACGCAATTCTACCTTTAGTTTCTTACGTATTGCATTATCGATTACTTCAGAGACAATGCAAGTGAAGCTGCATACCTTGGCTGGGTTTTTTTTTGTATCCCTGTATTAAAAATTATATTTAATCTGTATCATTTAATGGTAACTTTTAAAGTAACTTTTATTTATACTGGACTATTTCTTTTTTTCTCTTTAAATGTGATTTGGGTTGGTATGGGTTTAAAACTTAATAATATGTTTTCTACTATGAATTTTAACTTTATTCGTTATAAAATTACATGCCAATTCATCGGTTTCCTCGACGCAAATGGACTATATACATGGTTATTATTATACATGGTTATTATTCAACAAAAAACATTCTAGTTAAATTGGAGGGCTAGTTGAATTTGAGAAGGACCAGTAAGATTTTTCTTCAACTGGCCCTGCTGGCGACCATGGTTTTCATGTTAATTTTCAACCCTGAACAAATATATACCAAGGCTTGCCAGCAGTCCATGCTGATATCCAGGATAATTTGAAAGTTGGTGCACTTTCAAAGCATCTTCTGAATTTCTGCCACTGCGAATATAACTAAGTAACATATTTTATTCATCGGCATTTTGGCAAAGCAACTGAATCAAATATACTAAATGAATCTCAATATAGGAGTTTTATAGGATCCTATAAAAAATATTTAGGAAATATAGGTCTGGGAGGCCTGCTCTCTCTCTCTCTCTCTCTCTCTCTCTCTCTCTCTCTCTCTCTCTCTCTCTCTCTCTCTCTCTCTCTCTCTCTCTCTCTCACACACACACACACACTCGCATATGTATACATATATTATTTAGTAAATGCATTATATACTCTTGAGTGTATAGCTTTAACTATTGATCGTTTATGTAAAAATAAAAATACCATGTTCAGTAATAATCCAACCGTGACCTTATTTTTCTGGGGACATTTTTTTTTTTTTAAATACAAAAATAAAATACATGAACAATATGTATTCGCATGGTTCGTGTTGTGAATGTTTACAAGTGTGATAATCAGTGGTATACGTTAAATAATGTGAGACACAGCAAATCGTAAACTTTTTTGTTTGTTTGTAAACAGGCCAATTACAAAACAAAAAAATGTATCCTTCCGATATAACATCGGTTAAAAGTGACTATAATTCTAGCAATACATTATCATCATCTGTAATATCAAATGATTAACCTGCTGTAGTAACAATTTATATAAAACAAGTGGCTAATAATTAGTAGTTGATTTAACGTTTCTTTATTACTATGAGTGGGACTTGCTAATTTTTGATGTTTATATTATATGCAAGTGTATAGAAATATATTTCTAAGAGGAAGGGAAAGTTATATGTAGCCTTTATTGATTTTAAAACACATTTGATTTAATAAATCGGAAACGAGTATTGCAAAATTGAGCTGAGAAAGAGAGAGAGGCAGAGAGAGAGAGAGAGAGAGAGAGAGAGAGAGAGAGAGAGAGAGAGAGAGAGAGAGAGAGAGAGAGAGAGAGAGAGAGAGAGAGATGTAAAAGCAAGGAACACACAAACAAACAAAAGCCCAGTAAACACACTATACCAACAAAATGTTAAAGGGTGTATACTACCAAATCAAATCCCATAGACGACAATAGTAACATATGCGGCTAAAACTCCTACCTGCAACGTATCAACCGACATAAACGCCACGGATATAAATACTACCACCCCTTACACTTAAAGTGAATCAGAAAAAAATGGGGGTCAAGCTGCTCGTTTCTGAGATAACGGGTAGCGTCTATGACTACCCTAGTTTCGCACAAAATTTGAGTACTTTTTTTTACAGGTACCCCATACATGTTTCAAGCACAAGGCTACTTGACACATTGGTACTAGATGAAATAAAATTGCACATTTATTTTACCCAGATGAAACTATTATTTTTTACAACCAACACACTCACATTTATAACCAATCACAGGACTTGTGGTGTTCACTTCTCTATCAAAAGTTCGGTGCACCTCGAACTTTGACCCAGCCGGAAGTTATTTGGTATAGTACTACCTATAGCTTGTTTTGTTTAACAATGCCACTATAGCACATTAATCATCAGCTACTGAAGTTTGACATGATGTCTTTAGAGGATATACATAGAATTGTTTCCATTAACAGCAAGGGATCTTTTGTATACACATTCCTACAGGCAGGACAGCACATACCACGGCCTTTGATATACGAGTAGCGGATGAGGGTAAATACAATGGGTTCGATCGTACGAACCAAGCACCTCAGACGAGAATTATGTCTCAGATTCAATTCAAACCCAGTATCTACTAGCACTGAACCATAGGTCGAGGCCACTGGCCTCGGTGGCGTCGTGGTTAGGCCATCGGTCTACAGGCTGATAGGTACTGGGTTCGGATCCCAGTCGAGGCATGGGATTTTTAATCCAGATACCGACTCCAAACCCTGAGTGAGTGCTCCGCAATCTCAATGAGTAGGTGTAAACCACTTGCACCGACCAGTGATCCATAACTGGTTCAACAAAGGCCATGGTTTGTGCTATCCTGCCTGTGGGAAGTGCAAATAAAAAATCCCTTGCTGCCTGTCGTAAAAGAGTAGCCCATGAGGCGACAGCGGGTTTCCTCTAAAAAACAGTGTCAGAATGACCATATGTTTGACGTCCAATAGCCGATAAGATAAAAAAATCAATGTGCTCTAGTGGTATCGTTAAATAAAACAAACTTTACTTTTCTTTATAGGTAGAGGCCAGAATATCAGTCACTATCAATGACAATTCACACGATTTAATCGAAATTTAAACAAAAATATTTTTGCACATAATTATATGTATATTAATCACATTTTTTTTTTATTATCATCAGTTGTTAATTACATCTTTTGGGGAAAGTTGCTACAACGTGCATGTTTTGAAACAACGAAGTAAAATACGAAATGTTCCTTTCCCATTATTTAATAACTGGCATAAGGTGACACCGTGACATCCGCATTGTTTAATTAAAGGGACATTCCTGAGTTTGCTGCATTGTAGATGTTTCCGACTAATAAAATATTTGTACGATTAAACTTACATATTAAATATATTTTCTTGTTTACAATATCAGTGTTTGTATATTCAATGTGTTTGTGGTTGTCTTAATATTTGTAAGAAGCCCAAATTGGATTTCGACTTCAAATAATTTCATATGTACGAAAAAATTAGTTTTTAGGACTGACCTCTCTTTCTCTCCCTCTCTCACACACACACTTGCTGTCGTGCGTGTGTGTGTTTGTGTTTATAAGTATCATGTTGTAGTTTTCAAAGTTATCGTTTAAACGAATACAAAGACAACACAGAAGACTTAATGTGTGAGCAAGGAAATGTTTTATTTAACAACGCACTCAACACATTTTATTTATGGTTATATGGCGTCGGACGTATGGTTAAGGATCACAGATATAGAGATATGAAACCCGCTGTCGCCACCTCATGGACTACTCTTTTATATGCACCATCCTACAGACAGGATAGCACATATCACCGCCTTTGTTACATCAGTTGTGGATCAGTCCAGACGCGGATCTAGGGGGTGGGCAGGGGCCCGGCCTACCATTAAATTTTGCGAGTTATAATTTTACGCCTCATGCCATTGCCGCTCCCCCCCCCCCCCCCCCCTCAATGAATTTTCTGGATCCGCCATTGCTATCGTACTCATGAATGCACATATGGTTAGGAATATTATAATAGGGATTAATAGGAATGTGAAATAAAACTATATGAATACCGGTGTAGATGAGCAAAGCATTCAACATGCATCCTCAGTGCTGGATGATATAAACACTGGACGATCCATAAGCGTACGAGACCGGGGGAAATGGGCAAATCACCCGCCCCCTAGTACTGGAGCAAGTACTCAAATTCGGGCAAAAACAAGGTACTAGTATATTCTGGGGGTGCGATGTAGTACAGTGGTAAAGCGTTTGCTTGATGCGCAATCGGGCTGGGATCGATCCCCATCCCAAGTTTTTCATACATGTGAGGTGAAAGGTTTGATGGTCCCGTATGCAAGATATGGTCTGGACAATGATTTACTGTTATGTGCAGTAGACCGTGAAAAGGATTACAACACACCGCCATCCTAAGTTGTTCATACATGTGAGGTTTGATTCTCCCGTAATCAAGATATGGTCTGGACAAGGATTTACTGTTATGTGCAGTAGACTGTGAAAAGGATTACAACACACCGCCATCCTAAGTTGTTCATACATGTGAGGTTTGATGGTCCCGTAATCAAGATATTGTCTGGACAAGGATTTACTGTTATGTGCAGTAGACCGTGAAAAGTAGGTCACAGTGACCTAGTAATAGTATGCAACACACCGCCATCCCAGGTTGTTCATACATGTGAGGTTTTATGGTTCTGTATGGAAGATATGGTCCGGACAAGAAAAGGTTAACACACGGATGGACAATGTCATACATAATACAACCCATCATAGACGGGCGTATAAAAATGGCTCTTACGCTTCTTGGGTTTTTTAAATACCCCCACAATCAACCCTAACAAAACAAGTGTTACCATAACTTGTGTGGTCAGAATATAATTTTTAAAATTATAACAGAGCATCATAGCAGTTTTACTTATTTTATTGCACAAAGGTGTGTTCTCTTGATACAGTGAAACCCCTCTAAATCAGACATCCAAGAAAATAATTTAAAAGTCTAGTTTTAAGACCTGTCCGGTTTAGAGAGGTTCTGTTCTGTATGTAAAAATATATCCAGTTTTGATGAAAGTCTGGTTAATGAAGGGTCTAGTTTTGAGGGGTTTCACTGTAATTACATTCTTGAAAATACAACCCATATAAGGCCTGATGCTTATAAATCTTTTAGAGTCTAGCCTCGAGACTCTAATAAAAGTATAAGACACTAATGTCATGATAACGCCATACAAATTGTATGCATGTGACGTCATTAAAGATGGAGTCTGGACGTTCAAAGTTTTATAAGCACAGGCCAAGATCCCACTGTTCGAGGTAAATAATACATTCATGATGTTTAAAACATAATCAATGTTGTTATTATGTACGAGTCAGACTATATGATCATGAAACTGTATGCAAGGGGTCAAAATTTGCTGAAAATTCTGCCTGCCCAAAATCAAAACAGGTCAGACCGTACACGATCATATATTAATGTTTTTAGTATAAACATAAAATAATTGCCCGTCTGATAGGGGACAAAAAAAAAATCTACCTACTTACATGTATGTTGATGAAGGTAGGAAATGTTTTATTTAACGACGCACTTCACACATTTTATTTATGGTTATACGGCGTCAGACACATGGTTAAGGACCACACAGATATTGAGAGGAAACCCCCTGTCGCCACTTCACAGGCTACTCTTTTTGATTAGCAGTAAGGGATCTTTTATATACGCCATCCCACAGACAGGATAGTACATACCACGACCTTTGTTACGGCCTTATCCTGGATCGACCGCCCATCAAGCGAACGCTTTACCACTGGGCTACATCCCGCCCCTGTATGTTGATGATGACTGCAGTATTTCGACCACTAATATAACCATTACCATAAAAGAACATCAGTAAACTGATTAAAACACATTGTAATGTATACATTTGTAATGAATACATATACAGAACTTCACATCCGTTGTTTTCGCTTCCTATTTATTGCACGAGTTTATTTTGCGCAAGAATATATACCACGAGACTTTTATATGCACTCTCCCACAGCCTTTGACCAGTTGTGGTGCACTGATTGGAACGAGAAAACCCCCAATCAGTTGGTGGTTCGACCCTGTGACGCAAAATATATTGCTTAGAAGTCACTGACCCTACATGAAAGATTTTTTGTTTTGTTTTGCATCATACGATTTGTTACAAACACCCTGACAAGTTATGAAAGATTAAAGAAATCAAAATATTATTGGTAATTTTAACAAGAATTTCCGCTAAATTAAATATATCACCTACCATAAACTGATTCCATGAATAAAAAATAATAATAAGCAGTGTTCAAAATAAGCACTTGTCTGTTTGTCCTGACAAGTGAAAATCTGTTCGGACAAACAAAATGTAACTTGGTGGTTGTCCAGTGGACATGTAAAATAAATAAATGAAGTTTCATTTTGAGCAATGAAAAACATTATACTTGTACTTGAATAAAACAAACTATTTACTTGGACAAGTGAAAATATTGATGGACAAGTCAATTTCTAGATGTATTTGTCCGGTGAACTAGTGAAAAATTCTGCTGATTTCTATCACTAATATGTGATGTAATATTTATGATTAATCATTCCTAATTTTATAACTTAAAATTTGTTTTAACATGCATCAAGATAAACATTCATATATGCAACTATAAAGCAAGTTTCATTGCTGTAGGACCAATAGTTTGTGAGAAATGGAGCCAAATGAGAAAATAGAACACGGAAGCTAAAGGTAACACACCATTTGTCATGTCATTACTCGTTATATCTGCTTAATAGTTAAATTTGTATTTTTTTTTTTTTTTTTTACAAAATTCTGATATGCTTTTTGAAATCTTTCTTTGGTGATTACACATAAGTTGACCTCTGTAGTATTTAAGTAACCTATTGATTTGAAGTTACTCATTATATGTACTCAGGGATTTATATTGGATTTTTCGCCAGGTTCCTATGTCTGGTGGGATTGGGAAAATTTGCACGAGTAAATCACACATGGGATATTTTTTCAGATCACTGAATGATGCAGTACCCCCGTTAAATTCAATTATTGCAACAGACATATATATATATATATATATATATATATATATATATATATATATATAGCAATTACTGTATACATTGACAAGATATGATGACTAGATAAATCTCTATATTTACAAAAATATAGGTCACGTGACATAAGCTTGACTCAACTCGAGTATTTCAATGAAGATTTTGAATAAACATACTCGTTAAATCATTTGTTGAAGTGCAGTAAATACAAATAACTTTAAGTTTTGCCATAACAATACAAAACTTGTATATTTATTTATGAATTAGTTAAGAAACGCTTTTTTAATGTGATAGAATGTAGTGTCTTACAAATAATCACGTCATATACATGATATGGCAAAAGCCTTGCTAGGTTAACAATACTCGATCTGCCAACACAAAACTGGAATAAATAATGATTTTCCGAATATTTTTGTAGGATTGCCGGATAAAAGAAATAATTGGTTACTGTCTTAAGATATCAGCTTTATCCTGCTTAGTTCGAATGGCGAATGCAGCGAGGCTCATTCTAACCGGACTCTCAGTTTGGCCAGCGATGAAGTTAGACGTGGTTTCATGCGCTCTCAACTTACCCCCCCCCCCCCCCCCCACCTGGGGGGACTGATCGCTAGTTATGGATCGCTGTTGGAGTACCGCGTCGCGTACACCGGGTCACGGGCAACCGTGACCTTGGTGTATGGCGACGCGGCTACAGCCAAGAGGAAGGGAACTAGGAAGAGGAAACGTGCGCCAGGGGCGGCT